>NC_133331.1:139246729-139360471 GCF_042186555.1 Aquarana catesbeiana
CACCCTTTGGGCTCCTTCTGCTAATCTCGTGTTTATCTCGTGTTAGTAGAAGTTTGGTGAGAGACGATTCGCGCTTGTGAGACTCGTATTTTTCAGTTCGTTTTAACTGTTGTTCAGTCTGTGCTTGTGAGGTTTGTATCTGCTTTTCAGTGCGTTTGGTCAGTTGGCATTGAGAAATCTTTGTTTTATTGGCCGCTCGTTCCTGATTTTCAGGTCGTTCTTCACAGGCCTTGCTGTTCTTCAGTGCGTTCTGTTTAGTGCGTTCTGACCAGCCGACCGTTTTGAAGCCATGTTACCTGTACGTACTCGTCGTAGAGCTCGTGCATTGTATGTGCTTGGTGCTGTAGTTTATTCTTCAGCCCAAGACCAGTCCATGAACAGGGCGAGGAGGAGTTCATGGACCAAGAATTGGTTGCTTCAGCGTGACCAGTTCTGTCACATGCCTTTGCTCCGTGAGATCCGTGAGAATAATCCTGAGGATTTCAGGAACTTTCTCCGGATGACGGACCCCGTTTTTGACCGTTTGTTGGCTTTGCTGACCCCCTATATCAGCAGGCAGGATACCTGCATGAGGCAAGCCATCACTCCGGAGCAGAGGCTGGTCGCTACCTTGCGGTATTTGGCCACAGGGAGAAGCCTGCAGGACCTTAAGTTCTCGACAGGCATCTCCCCCCAGGCTCTGGGGATCATTATCCCAGAGACCTGTTCTGCCATCATACAGGTCCTGCAGAAGGACTATATTAAGGTAAGATATTTTTCTTTTATTAGAATCACATGTTCTTTTATGTAATCTTTGATAATATAATGTATTTCTTGCTTCAAACACTACTTACCATCATTGCAATATAGTGTGAATGTCCCCTTTTTATCCTCACACATGCTGGATTTTTTTCCTGTTATTTTTTGTCATGCATGTATATTTTCCTTCAATAACCTTCCGAGCATGAAGTGATGGGAACATATCCACCTAGTCTACTCATTTGGAATGTATTTTGTTTGAGTGTATTTAGTTTGCTGCTAATGAGCAATTATCTAGATTTCACAACCCCCCCCCCCCCCACCTAAACTCACTCCAAATAGTTTGCTGCTAATGAGCAATTATCTAGATTTCACAACCCCCCCCCCCCACCTAAACTCACTCCAAATAGTTTGCTGCTAATGAGCAATTATCTAGATTTCACAACCCCCCCCCCCCCCACACCTAAACTCACTCCAAATAGTTTGCTGCTAATGAGCAATTATCTAGATTTCACAACCCCCCCACCCTCGTTAAAATTTGCTGGAATGTTCTGTGGTGTTGATTTGTCTAAAGCAAATATATGTGGCACTTTGCAAAATGCATGTGCACTCTACAAGTGCATTTGTTCCAGTGCTTTAGTAAATGAGCAGAAGCTCTGCTGATTTCCATCATCAAATCATATGCAAGCCTCAAAGTGTTTTCATTAATTGCCCTTGCATGTGATTGTGTACTCCTTGCAACATGAATGCCTTTTTACATTACCTCATTTACTGTAAGCTGGTTAGCAACTGCACCTGCAGAGTGCGACAACTGCAGTCTTGTAGCCTTTTTAGTCCCTAAATTCCTGCGTGTCCTAAAAGTAATTTTTTTTAGGGATTTCACAACCCCCTAAAATGTAATCAATGTTCCATCAGAGGGGGTGAGCAATCTGATAAGTGTGCCTTTCCATATTAGTTATTCCAGAAGAATTAAATTATTGAATGTTATACTGATGCTGGGGAATAATGTTTTTAATTGTCTAATTTTCTTGCAATGTTAGCTTACAAATTAATTGATTTTGGTTTTCTTTTTTGATTTCCCAGTTTCCTTCAACGCCACAGGAATGGCAGACTGTGGCATCCCATTTTGCCAGCCGTTGGGACTTTCCCAATTGTGGAGGGGCTATAGATGGGAAACATGTCCACATTGTGCCACCACCCCATTCGGGGTCATATTATTTTAATTATAAGGGGTTCCACAGTATTGTTTTAATGGCGGTGGTGTCGGCACACTATGATTTTTTATATGTGGACGTGGGGAAGAATGGCCGGATGTCGGATGGAGGAGTATTTGCCCAGACGGAGTTCTGCCAGCGTCTCCAGAGTGGTGGCCTGGGATTGCCACCTGATGAGGATAACGTGGAAGGACTCCCCTTTGTCTTCATTGCCGATGAAGCCTTCGCTCTCAGCAAGCACCTCATGAGGCCATTCCCCCAAAGAACACTCACCCCGGAGAGGAGGGTTTTTAATTACCGGCTGGCCAGAGCTAGAAGAGTGGTTGAGAATGCGTTTGGAATTCTGGCCAGCCGGTTCCGCCTGTTTCAAACAGCCATTAATTTGGCGGAATACAAACTTAATTTTATCATTTTATCGTGCTGCATTCTGCACAACTTTTTAAATAAGCATGCTCCAAATTATATAGGCACAGTTGGGCCTGAGGCCGGACAAATAGAAGCCAACCTTACAGGCCTGGATACTGTCCGTACTGGCTTGGCCCCCCAAAGTGCCCGTCAAGTTAGACAGCAATATGTTAATTATTTTATGGGTAGGGGGGCCATTGCAATGGGCCAGGATATATAATTTTTGCCAATAAAAAAATTATTGATGAAATCTTGCATTATATTTATTGCTTGCCTTTCTTTTGGGCTGTCTCCTAGGTTATGGTCGAGCAGTTGTAGTGCCAACTGTATTGTAATTTTAAATGTCTAAATAAGCTCCATTGCCACTGTAAACAACTTTTTTACAATTATAACTAAAATGATACTGAGCCTTGAAATAACAAACCACACATTTATTTAATTCCTATAAGGAGATGTTTTTATTAATGGTTGTTATGCATTCAGTTCTGCATTTAGTATAAAATGTTCATTGACAAAAATAGAATGATATCTTAATAATGTAGCAAAATATAATTATATCTAAATATTTATACCTAAATCCACAAAAAATTATTTTTGGCTTTTTGATTTTCACAAACAGGCTTTTTTTTTGGTTTTGGGAAAATCAAGTTTTGTTTTGTGTTTTTTTTTTTTTTTGGTTTTTAAAGCAATTTTTGTGTTTATGTTTTTATTTTTTTAGCAAGTTATTTTTGTTTTTATTATTTTTTTTGAATAAAGTTTGTCTATTTTTGTTTTTTTGGTTTTTTAAAATCAAGTGTTTTTTAATTTTTTTTTTTTTTTTTAATCATGTTTTTTATTTTTTTTTGGTTTTTTAAAATCAATTTTTTTTTTTTTTTGTTTTTTTAAAATCAAGTTTTTTCTTTTTTTTGTTTTTTTAAAATCAAGTTTTTTCTTTTTTTTGTTTTTTTAAAATCAAGTTTTTGCTTTTTTTTGTTTTTTTAAAATCAAGTTTTTTCTTTTTTTTGTTTTTTTAAAATCAAGTTTTTTCTTTTTTTTGGTTTTTTGAAATCAATTTTTTTTTTTTTTTGGTTTTTTTAAATCAAGTTTTTTATTTTTTTTGGTTTTTTAAAATCAAGTTTTTAATTTTTTTGGGTTTTTTAAAATCAAGTTTTTAATTTTTTTGGGTTTTTTAAAATCTATTTTTTTATTTTTTTTGGTTTTTTTAAATCAATTTTTTTTTTTTTTTTTTTTTTTTGTGTTTTTTTGAAAATCAATTTTTAATTTTTTGTGGATTTGTGAGGTATTTACAAGAAACAGCCCTCCTTTTTTACATTAGCTTAAACAGCCATTTATGTTCTGGCCAAAACAAAAAAGAGAAGGCCCAGAATGGGGTCAGCAAAACAGGAAATGAAGGACATGATTGATGTTTTGGGGTTTAAAAAAGGGCATTTAGATTCGACCCAAAACATCAATCATGTCCTTCATTTCCTGCTGCATACGATCCAGCCGATTCCGCATTTGATCGATCTCCCCATTCCAGGCCATGATTTGAGCAATTAGCCGTTGGGCACTGTCTGGGGTAAAATAGTCAGTTGGACCTAAAGTGGAATGAAAAAAAAAATATGTTTAGAAATATGCACACATAAGTTTACCTTACCATAAAGCTGGTGTCTCAGACACTGACCTGGTGGGGTGCCCATGTCGCAAAGTTCATTAACATCCTCGGGGGTGGCGCTGTTGCTTGACTCCAGCACAACCAGATCACCTAAAATAGAGTAGAAAAATTACATAAAATAAAAGGCAGCCATGCATAGATTACCGTAAGCTGGTGTGTCAGACACTGACCTGGTGGGGTGCCCATGTCGCCCACCTCTCCTTCCTCCACATCCTCAATGGGACTTGGGCTTATTTCCCAATCATGTTTTGCTTTGGGTTGGCTGAGTGATTTTTCCCCTATGTGAAACAAAAAATTATTTTAATCTAATTAGCACACAGATATTTTAGTACATAGTAATTTTCCAACATTTGTAATGAAGTGGTTTGTGTAGAGTTCCTATTTTACCTCAATATTTAAAATTAGAAAGACATATCGGATAGATAGATATCAATATCTCAAAATATAGTTACTAATCTTTTGATCTCTCTCTATATCTGGAACAAAATCTCAAACTATCTAACTAAATGTAAAGCCAAAAAATTAAGATAACTTCAAATCTTCCAAAAGAATGTTTTAAATTTCTATATCTATCTATCTACCTATCTCTATATTTCTCTCTCTCTATATATATATATTTCTCTCTCTCTCTCTCTCTCTCTCTCTCTCTCTCTCTCTCTCTCTCTCTCGTTTATATATATTTATATATATATATATATATATATATATATATATATATATATAGTTAGATATATATATATATATTTATATATATATATTTATATATATTTATATATAGTTATATATATATATATATATGTATGTGTATATATATATGTATATATGTATGTGTATATATATATGTGTGTGTATATATATATATATAGTTATATATATATATATATATATGTATGTGTATATATATATATATATATATATATACACATATATATATATATATATATATATATACACACACACACATATATATATATATATATATATATATATATATATATATATATATATATATATATATATATATATATATATATATATATGTGTGTGTGTATATATATATATATGTGTATATATGTGTGTATATATATATATATATATATATATATATATATGTGTGTGTATATATATATATGTGTGTATATATATATATATATATATATATATATATATATATATATATATATATATACACATGTATATATATGTGTATATGTATATATAGATATATATCTATAGATATGTAACTAACGAGGTTTCTTAAAAGATCGTTTAAAACGATGAAAACAAAAATCGGATAGGAAGGAAAAGCACATGGAGCAATATACAAGGTAATAAACACAAGATAAAAACACGACAAGTACTTACTTTTTTTAAGAACTTTCCGGATACGTCGGTATTGATCCGGCTCCCTGAGTTTCAGGTCAGACCATCTTTTTCGCAGTTGGTCTTTGGAGCGCTGGACCCCAAAAGATGCCTGCAAAGTTTCCACCACCTTCGCCATTATTTTGACCTTGCGCAAATTTGGCCGTGCGTACGGCCCATACTTCCCATCATAGTCGTCTTTGTGAAGAATGGCCACCATCTCCACCATCTCTTTAAAACTCATATTAGAGGCCTTAAATCTAGGCCTCACAGATTTTGTTGACGTTCCAGCCTCCGGGCTGTCTCCACTACCTGAGGTCGTCAACATTTCAGGTGTCTCCGCCATTCTTTAACTCCACTACGCGCCGTAACAAAAAATGGGCGGAGAACATGAGTTAAAATCGAACGTCAGGGGCGGGCGACGCAGGCGGAGTTTCACACATGCGTAGTGTATAAAGAGGGGCCTTGCGCACGTGTCGTACGTACGTTCTGTGCGTCGAATTAGGGGGCGGAGAACATGAGTTAATTTCGAACGTCAGGGGCGGGCGACGCAGGCGGAGTTTCACACATGCGTAGTGTATAAAGAGGGGCCTTGCGCACGTGTCGTACGTACGTTCTGTGCGTCGAATTAGGGGGCGGAGAACATGAGTTAATTTCGAACGTCAGGGGCGGGCGACGCAGGCGGAGTTTCACACATGCGTAGTGTATAAAGAGGGGCCTTGCGCACGTGTCGTACGTACGTTCTGTGGTAGGTGATAGTGGACCTGGACGTAACAAAACGAAGGTAATTTTAGATATATTCTTTTTTTTTTTTTTTTTTTTTGGTTTTTATGGTCATGACTTTGTAGCAAGCGGCCTATATGGCTTGATAGATTGATGAGGCCTACATAGGGAGAAGATGATGAGGGGTTAGCCGAAACCTATAATAAAAGTGTTTTTTGTCTTGTGACTTCATCTTTTCCAGATATAATGAATCCCCTATTTAAGGATCCAGAGTTCCTTACATCTTTTATTTCCAAATATCGAGAGATGAGGAATTTGTGGGAGGTGAAACACCCTCAGTATTATGCTAAGCATGTGAGGAAGTCAACGCTGGAGAGACTTCTGGCCTTTGTCCAGGCGACCATCCCGGAAGCAACAATGGAGACATTGCTCAAGAAAATTGGGGGCTTGAGGAACATGTATAAGAGGGAGCATAAGAAGATCCAGGAATCAAGGAGATCAGGAGCATCAGCAGATGATGTTTATGTACCCAGGCTGTGGTACTACAATCAACTCCGTTTTCTGGATGACCAGAATGAAGCCAGGCCATCACTTTCAACCCTTCCCTCCACCCTTCCCTCCACCCTTCCCTCCACCCCAGCAGAGGCTGATGAGGAGCAAGCTGGGTCTTCCATCCTGGATGAACCAGATATGACCATCTGGAGTCAGGTAAATTATTTTAACAAATATTTACTGTACTAATATTAATGATGTTAACTGGATGTTATAATTGTCTAAAATAATTTGGCACTCAAAATTGGGTATACATATCAATTGACAGTAGTGGCTAAATATGTTTGGCACCTGCTTGAAATAATTATGGTGTCTGATTAGACTCTTTTATTAAAGAGAAGTATTCACATTGAATTTGCTATTCATGAGAAGCAAACTGTGTGTCATTGATGAACCCAAAAAAATATACTCAAACTATTGTCCTTTTTTTATACACAGGATGAGTCCATCCAGGAGGAATGGGGGGAAAGTGGCAGGCAGGAGGAGACCAGGCCCATGGACAGCCTGGAGGAGGCCGGATTCACCATCATCCTGGAGGAGGCTGGGCCCAGTGTCAGGCAGGAGGTGGCTGCTCCCAGTGAGGTGGCTGCTCCCAGTGAGGTGGCTGGGCCAAGTGAGGTGGCTGGGCCAAGTGAGGTGGCTGGGCCCAGTAGGAGCCTGACCGAATCCCAAGTGCCTCCCCTCCACCTTCCCAAAAAAAGGGCCAGGAAGGGGATGGTCACACAGGACGCATCCCTGCGCCTCATGCAAGAGGCCACCCGTTTTTTAAGGAGCCCCCCTGAAGCGGAAGAATCCTATGGCTGCTACTTAGCCAGCAGGCTTCTTCAGATGAATAGGGAGCAGCGCCTCATTTGTGAGCGCCTATTTGGGGAAACAATCCATAAGGGGCTGCAGGGCACGCTAACACAAAACACCCAACTACATGAGGCAGCCCCCCCTCCTCCTCCTCCTCCTCCTCCTCCTCCTCCTGCCACAACTGAAACACCAGAGCCACAGCCTCAAAAGAAGGCTACAGGGAAGGCTGCAGGGCAGCGTGGAGGAAAGGCTGCAGGGAAGAGAAGAAAATGATGACCTGGGTTCAGTCTGGTCTGACAGAAGACGCAGGCTGTTGTAGGACCACAGTCTGGGGACATCTAGATCATCTGCTGGTGCTGTTGATCTCTGGGATTCTTGGACCAGATTGTGCTCCCTCTTATATGGACTCCTCAAGATCCCAATTTTCTGGTACACCGACTTTTTCCAGCGTTGACTTCCTCTTTATTTTATTTTGACCATGAATAAATGGATATTTTTTGAGTTTAGCAAAAGACTTTATGTGTTTTCTTTGAAATCATTGATTTTACACACAATGTTAAATTAACAAGGGACAACAATCTCATTGAGTTTGAAAAAAAACACACCAAAAATACATTACTAATGTTAATAATGTTCAAGTGGTAAGTCTTGAAAATCCAAAAAATTACGTAACCAAAAACGGTGCTTTGGGTTAACTTTATCTAAAAACTAAAAAATAAACACTATAAAAAAAAAAAAAAAAAATAATGGGTTCTTTGTGTTAACTTTACAAACCTAAAAAAAATAAAAAAATAAAAAAAATAAAAATAAAAAGGGGAAAAAGTATTATTAGTATGGAAACATTGTTTTAAAAAGGCATACTATATCATTCATGAGATCAAAGAGAAAAAGAATCCAGAAATCAGTTTGGGAGAACTCTGATTATGAACAGCAAAACACCTTCGTTCTTTAGAGCCTTCGTAAAGAAGAAATAAAATGCGCTGCATTGAACGATCACAGATTTTGCAGCGTGATGAATGTGCTACCTACAATACGAACACTAGTTTTACTAGACCGAGTGCTTCCGTTTAGTTTTTGCTTATGAGCATGCGTCGTTTTTTTGTCCGTCGGACTAGCATACAGACGAGCGGACTTCGGGGTCCGTCGTACTTACGACGTAAAGATTTGAAGCATGCTTCAAATCTAAAGTCCGTCGGATTTGAGGCTAAAAAAGTCCGTTGAAAGTCCGGAGAAGCCCACACACGATCGGATTACCAGCCACCTTTAGTCCGTCAGCGTCCGTTGGACTTTTGTAGACGAAAAGTCCGACCGTGTGTACGCGGCATTAGACCCCAGCTGGATTAACACAAACAGACACTATTTATTGCTTTTTTTTTTTTTTTACCTTCCTCTACATATATCTAGGGATGTGTGTTCCCTTATATGTTTTTTGATGCATCTATTTGCATTTATTCACTTTATTGATTGATATATTTATTTGCACCTATTCACTTTACTGATTGTGATATCAGGGTATATGTTTTTTGATGCATTCTTTTGCATTTATTCACTTTATTGATTGATTATTTATTTGCACTTATTTACTTTACAGATTATGATATCAGGGTATATTTATGGTTTAGGATTTTATATATAAGCACCACTCCAGCAGATGGGGATAGTTTGATAAGCGCACCATACATTTTATATTGATTTATAGCAATAGGTGTTACAGCACTAATTGGTTGGTTGCAGCTTACACATTTTTTTTTTTAGGTGTTTTGTTATTTTATAGAGAATACACATCAGCGCTTTAGTTTTCTTTTTTTATATTTTTTTTTTTTTACATCTGGAATGTACAGCTTATAACAATAGGCGTGACCAGGCGGCTTGCTTGAAACGGTCAGCTTCTGACGATCTCCACCTAGGAATAACCGTGGATGAGCGCTCCTTCGGGCGGTGAGCGAGTATCGTTGTAAGATGTACATTCCAGATTATTGCTATCATGAGATGCTATTTTATATTGAACTTTGTGTAAGCATATATCTTTAAAGGGGGGACCTTTGATGGGAATAAAATTTTAAACTGGTTTACGGTATGAGAATTCCCCTTTTTTTCCTATGATTTGACCTAAAGAGTCAACAAGTGGATATCCTGCTCTGAGTAACTAGACCTATCGTGTGGGATGTGGTAACCCCTTATGATTGCTGATTAAGGAATTTAAGTACGCTCTCTTGCTATATGTCAAAGATCCATCTTTAAAACAAGGCGGTTTTATTATACCGTTCCAGTGAGTGTGCAATTTGAGGGGTGCGGTCTCACGTGGTGCAGTGAAGGTTATCATCTATCTGACAAGACACTATATGAATACTTTTTAGGAACACCATAAGTGCTTTAGACTCACTCTTCAGAGGGCATATCACCACTATTGGACGTTGATATCTATCATCCTAAGCACTGCTTTAGCCTATGAATTGTATTTATGAACTTCTATAGCTTTGTGTTTTGAGTATCTATTTATTATAGCAGCAGCTAAATTCATCTATAGACTTTTTTCCATAAGGATGAGCTATTTTTTTTGCTTTATGTTTTGATATTAATGTACCTCTGTTGCAGAAACGAAAAAGCTTTTTCTGTCTGTTAGGACAGGCCTTACCTTAGCCTCCTATAGAAAACTCCTCTATTACCTGTCCTGAAATTTGGTATTTGGGATGGAAAAAACATTACAAGGAAGTACTTCACAAGCTGACCTCATCTTACACACACCCTGCACTTTCCCTCCCCCTCCAGTAGATTGCTACCACCCACCTCTGCAGTTACATGCTTTTCCAATGCATACATTGTCAGTGAGCTTCTCTCAGGGGTAGGCAACCATTGAGAAGTGGAGATCTACTTGAACTACATGAAAGAGCTCAAATATCACCATGGTTTGGCACTCTTTTTTTTAAGGAATTAACTAGCAGGGCCTAACTAAATATAAGGAAAATCTTAGAAACATATAACAAAACAAATGCCGCTGTAAAAAAATAGGATTTTTATAACAGCTTACCTGTAAAATCCTTTTTTTTTTAAAGCGGAGTTCCACACAAAAATGGAACTTCCGCTTTTCGGAACCCTCCCCCCCTCCGGTGTCACATTTGGCACCTTTCAGGGGGGAGGGGGGTGCAGATACCTGTCTAAGACAGGTATTTGCACCCACTTCCGGCATAGACTCCCATGGGAGTCTACGCCACTTCCCGTCCCCACCGCGCTGTCTGCTGGGAACACACAGCTCCCAGGAGAGAGCGGGGACCACTTGGGATGCGCAGCGCGACTCGTGCATGCGCAGTAGGGAACCGGGAAGTGAAGCCGCAACGCTTCGCTTCCTGATTCCCTCACCCGAGCGGGTTCTCAGCATCCCCTGCCGACATCGCTGGACCCTGAAACAGGTAAGTGGCCATGTATTAAAAGTCAGCAGCTGCAGTATTTGTAGCTGCTGGCTTTTAATATTTTTTTTTTTTGGCGGTGTGGGTGAACCCCCGCTTTAAGTACATCACGGGACACAGCCATAGTAATTACTATGTGGGTTATATTCCACCTTCAGGTGCTGGACACTGGCACACCCTAAACAGGAAGTTGCCTCCCTATATAACCCCTCCCATACCGGGAGTATCTCAGTTTTGTAGCAAAGCAATACACGTGTATACTAGAAAGAGGGGCGGGACCTCTGTGTCCCGTGATGTACTTCAAAAGAAAAGGATTTTACAGGTAAGCTGTTATAAAAATCCTATTTTCTTTAATCGTACATCACGGGACACAGAGCCATAGTAATTACTATGTGGGATGTCCCAGAGCAATGCCAACTGAGGGGAGGGAGACACAACAAAAGTAGGGCACCATTAGTTTAGAGGACTTATACTGCTGCCTGCAGTACACTGAACCCAAAGGCGACATCCTCATGTCTTTTCACATCCACCTGATAGAATCTGGTAAATGTATGGATGGAAGACCAAGTTGCGGCCTTGCAGATTTGAGCCATGGAGGCTTGGTGATGCACTGCCCACGAAGCACTAACAGTCCTAGAGGAGTTTGATTTGAGAGGTTAGAAACTACCTCTTTAAACCATAAGCTTGAACGATTACTTGTCAAATCCATTTAGAAATAATAGATTTCGATGCTGCCTGTCCTCTTTTAGGACCTTCAGGCAACACGAACAAAACATCCATTTTCCGAATCTGAGCAGTCGCCTTTAAGTAGACTTTGGTTGATCTCACCACATCAAGAGAATGTAGTGATTTTTCTTCCATAGACCAGGTTCTGGAAAAAAATGAAGGTAGAACAATATCCTGGTTTATCCTGGTGGATAAAAACCTGATACAACCTTAGGTAAAAAGTTAGGATGAGGACGCAATACTACCTTATCCTTGAAAACAATAATAATATGGCTCTTTACAAGAAAGAACAGCCAATTCTGATACTCTTCTTGCAGCCAGGGGCGGACTGACAACTCATGGGGCCCCCGGGCAATAGGAGATTATGGGGCCCCCGGGCAATAGGAGAAGATTATTGGGCCCCCGGGCAATAGGAGATTATGGGGCCCCTGGCCAATAGGAGATTATGGGGCCCCCAGGAAATAGGAGATTATGGGGCCCCCAGGCAATAGATTATGGGGCCACACAATATACACACACACACATGCAGTATACACACACAGAATACACATACACACACTGAAAAGGTACTGGAGAGGCGGGGCAGCTATAATCTTGGGATTTTAAAAAAAACAGATTTTTACATATTGTCCCTGGTTTTATTGAGGCTGGCAACCCTGATGTAGGATGGAATACCGGACCTTGCAAGAGAAGGTCTGGCCGTGGCGGTTGGGTCCATGAGTCCCCTACTGCCATCTTTATGATCTCTGCATACCAAGATTACCTGGGCCCCGCTGGGGGCCACAAGAATCACCGACTTCCCTACCTGCTTGATCCTGCAAAGAAGTCTTGGACGCAGGCAGAATAGGAGGGAATGCATAACTCAGTGAGAACCGATTCCACGGGAATAGCAAGGCATTTGTTCCGTATGCTAGTGGATCCTTTGTTCTTGACACAAAGTTGTCGGTTTCTTTGTTGAACCTGGACGCAAACAGATCTAGGCCTGGGATCCCCCATCATTGACATATTGACAGGAAGATATCGGGGTGAAGGAATCATTCTCCCGGGAAAAACTGCTGGCGACTCAAGTAGTCCGCCTGCCAATTTTTTATTCCTACAATGAAGACTGCCGATAGGCAAAGTACATTATTTTCTGCCCAAGATAGGATATGATTCACCTTTCTCTGGGCCGCACAACTTCTTGTGCCCCCTTGGTGATTAATATAGGCCATTGCTGTGGTATTGTTGGATTGAATCCTGGCAGGACAATTCCGTAAACTGAACGTTCAGGCCCTCAGGACCAAGTGCTCTGCCTGAATTTCTAGAATGTTAATGGGCAAGGCCCTTTCTGATCTGGGCCACTTCTCTTGGACAGTTGCCTCTTCCAGGACTGCTCCCCAACCCAAAAAAAGGTTGGCATATGTTGTTACCATTTCCCAGGTAACTGAAGGAAGGATTTTCCCCTTTGCAGATTTTTGGTTATCAACCATAAACTGAGTCTCTGGTGCACCCAGCCTACAGCACCTGGTATTTTCAGGCGGTCTCCCATCCAGGCACTAACCAGGCCTGACCCTGCTTAGCCTCCAAGATCCAATGAGATTGGGCGCTTTCAGGGTGATGTGGCCGTAGGCTTTGGAGTCAGACACATTGGGAATCTAGAGCTTGAACACTTTGTTCCAAGCCGATAGGATACTGTTTTGCAGCAGTCTCGAATGAAACTGAGCATAAGGAACAGCCTTGAATGAAGCCACCATCTTTCCCAACAACCTCATGCAAAGCTGAATAGAAGAATTCATCTTCCTTCGACCACCTGAATCAGCTCCTTTATGGCGCTGATCTTTGCCTGGGGCAAGAATACCCTTTTCTGGGTGTGTCTATGATCAGACCCAAGTATTTTAGCCTTCTTCATGGTTTTAAAGAAGATTTCTTCTAGGTTGAGAATCCGAAATAGTTATTCCAGGTAGTTGAATATGGTGACCATACTTTGGTCTAAGCGGGCTACCGACTGGTCTATGAAGAACAGATCGTCTAGGTAAACCATAATCGTTATACCTTGGGCCCTTAATCTGGCTAGAAGAGGGGCCAGAACTTTTGTAAACACTCAAGGTGCAGTAGCTAGACTGAAAAGCAGAGCTACACACTGAAAATGAAGATTTTCCACCTTGAAAAGTAGATATTACTAGTGAGCGAGGAAATAAGCATATGGAGGCATGCATCTTTGATGTCGATTGACGCCAGAAGTTCTCCTCCTTGTAGGATGGAGATAACTGATTGGATTGACTCCATGCAAAAAAAGAGTGGTTATATTCAGGAATTGAAATTAGATTTTTGAGATCCAGAATGTCCATTCGGATTTGGCACTGTGAAAAAGAGGTTTGAACCAAACCCCAACCTTTGCTCTTACATGGGGACTACCATGATCACTTTTTGCCAAAAGATGGTCCAATGCTTGAGAGAAAGACTTCGTTTTCTCTGGATCCTTAGGAACGTTTGATCTGAGAAAATGAGGAGACGGGAACTCTTAGAACTCTAGTTTGTACCTTGGAGCTATTGAGGAAGTCCCCCATTCGTCTCGACACTTTTCCTGCCAGCTCCTTGAGAACTGCAGAAGAATTCAAGTGAGTGGGGGGCGCCTCCTCATAGGGAGGATTCAGTATCTTGTAGGTTTTCTCCCCCAAGACCTCTTTTATCCCTGGGGTTAATTCTGAGGATTACCTTTTGAACCTGACGGTGGAAGCCGTCGTGACTGCCTGGAGGCTGATGCCCCTGGCACAGGCGAAGGAACTTTAAAACGAAAATACATTTACTCCTTTTCTTAAATGGCAAAAGGGGTACTTTTTCCACTAGAATTTCTTTGGATGTATTATCCAAAACATCCCCAAATAGCTGTTTCACCGCAAAAAGGAAGACTAGCCAGGAGCTTCTTGCATGGCGCTTAGCGAAGGGCGCAAGGCCTGAAGGATAGAATCTCTCATAGCAACCATTGCAAACATAAAGCTGCCAGATCCTGGGCCTGCTGAGCAGGATAACCTTGAACACCTGTTTAAACTGGTCTCTCAACAATTAACCAATTACTGTCAGCGCAGGCTGAGACACTCAATCTGCCAGAGAAAAAAGTGTTTTTTTTTTTTAAATAGGAATTCCAACTTTTTATCCGTTGGATCCCTAAGCATTTGAGCATTGTCTGCCGGACAAGTCAAACTCTTATTCACAGAGCATATAGCAGCGTTATTTGCTGGTATACCCTACTTAGTGAATTTTCTCCACCATAGGATAAAGTGTGAAAACTTTTTAGGAGGGAATAAAATGCTTATCTGGGTGATCCACTCAGATACAAAGAAAACGTTTCCAGCAATGAATGGACAGAAAAGGCATGCACAGCTTGAGGAGACTTTAGCGAACCCAAACACTCAGTTAAGGGTACATAAATGTGGAACGGACTATTCAGCAAGAAATTGCACCATCAATCTTACACATTGTGAAAGCTGATCCTCCTGCATTTGACACCTCAGAAGAGGAGTCATCAGTCTCACCACGGTCCCCTGAGGGAATTCATCTTCTCCTAGTTCCTCAGTTTGAGGGTCCTTGGTAATGGAAGAGAACCTGTCGCATTTAGTCCCACACTGGGATGCGATTAAAGCTGCTAACCTTTTTTTTCAATCCTATCCTGGCTGAGGAAAAAAGAACTTTTTAATAACATAAATAGGGGCTGCAGTGTTGAAAACAACTGCAAACATTTTATGGCTCCGATGCTCACTCTGACCAGCCACCCCCTCTCAGGGTAGGATGCCATTTGTAGAGATGAGTAGGCTTTCCAGAGCTTAAGGGAGACCCTTTTAGCTCTTTTTTGGGGGTGTTTCAACCCACCCTTCTGACCTTAGCCCGATGCACAAAGCAGAGGTACTACCAGAAGAAATCGCATCCACTGCTTGAGCAATAGTCAGCCACTGCCGCTGCTATTAATGCTCAGTCTGATGCAAATAGTAAATGTGTCAAAATGCCTGTGTCACCAACCTCTTTCATGCCCCTCTTTGCTCTTGTGTCCCTCCAACAATTTTTGCAGCCAGCACAAATTGAGTTTTTTTTTTCTTAACACACTCCCGCGTTGGAGGACGCCAACACCGCGTTAAGCCCCGCCCCCTCCGTCGCATTGCGCCGCCCTCCTTTCTCTTTCAAAAAACAGTTTTCCCGACGGGATCGGCTTGTGTGTGAGGGAGGGATGGAGTGGAGGAGTCCTGAAAGCCGACGTCGTGCTAGGGGTGGTGAAAGAAAACGGCCCCATGAAGAGGGGGAGAGTTCAGCCCAGGTGGGGGTGTCTGGTGGAAGCAAAACCCCTCCAGACTTACCGGAGGTCTGCCTACTAGCCGGAGGAAAAAAGCCTGCTGCTTCTGTGACACAGCGTGATCTCTGAGGAAAGCATGAGAAGGTACATGCTCCCCAGTGGTGACACTTAGGCATGACAACATTTACCTTTTTAAAGGAGACATTTCATAAAAAAATTTAAAAGTTCCTTAGAAAAACTCCACTTACCTTTCCCGCCGCAGGGTTTATTGTGGTAAAACCAACAGACCCAATCTTCACCCTTCACGGTGGGTTCCGTTAACAAACCTTCAGTAACCGGGGACCCTCTGGGAACCCACAATCCTGAACCTGTAATAGCACCCCGCCAGTAAAACTTTATGGCTTAAAATACCAAAGCACTGGATCCCGGGGTCCAGTTCTCTAAAAAGAGAAGCGTTTACAAGCAAAGACTTTGTTTCTTCGGACACGAGGCCTGGGTACCATTCAATTTGGCCCAAAAAAGACACTTTGAATGGATCCGGCTGCATAGCTAGCCCCAGCAAGGATTGCTCCAGTGGAGCTCAGCACAGCACATCTTCACTCGTGATTAACACCTTAGACACTGGCGAAAAAACTGAGATGCTCCCGGTATGGGAGGGTTATATAGGGAGGCAACTTCCTGTTTAGGGTGTGCCAGTGTACAGCACCTGAAGGTGGACTATAACCCACATAGTAATTACTATGGCTCTGTGTCCTGTGATGTACGATTAATCACTTCTCATCCAGGCCAATTCTGACATTTCTCTCTTACATGTAAGATTCATATTTTTTTTGCTAGAAAATTACATAGAACCTCAAACATTATATATGTTTTTTTAGCAAAGACCCTAGAGAATACAATGGTGGTTGTTGCAACTGTGTATCTCGCAAAGTATTTGCGCAGCAATTTTTCAAACAGAAAGAATGATCAAGCAGTGGAATAGCCGCTATAATCATTCTTATGGTGTAGGGAATCGCCAGCACTAAAAGATGATATCTGAATGATGTTTGTAGCTGCAGGCATCATTCAGACATACCCCCGCAAAGTAAAGGACGTCCCTGGACATACCTTGGGCGGGAAGTGGTTAAAGAAATATAAATTGACCCTACTTTAAAAGTGGACAGTGTCAGTCAGTAGAGCAGTGGATAGTGTCAGTAGGGCAGTGGACGGTGTGTGGACAGAGTCAGTAGGGCAGTGGGCCCTGTCATTAGAGCAGTAGACAGTATCAATAGGGCACAGGTTAATGTCAGTAAAGCAGTGGACAGTATCAGTAGAGCAGTGGATGTTGTGTGGACAGTGTCATTGGACTTGGTAGGGCAGTGGACCATGTCGGTACGGATGTGGACGGTGCTTTCAGTGGGCACTACCACTCACTAATCGTGACTCAGTCTAGTAAATAGGGCCACTCTGCAAATGACCCGCAACTGCATACCTTTGTAAGGTCTAAGGGCTTATTGCAGATGGTGAGGAGATGATACAGCGCCTCCTCACTGCCTGCTTTAACCCCTCACTGTACTCCACAAGATTGCAGAGCACTTGCATAGCAGCCTCATTCACTTGAATGGGTAATGGTTGGCAGGCGTTACACCCGATAAGCGTGACAGGGCGTATAATTCCTGCTGCAGGCATGTGTACACCCCTGGCCACTAAAGGGGTGCGGTAAAAACAAGGCTCAACTATGGGGTTTTACCACCCCTGAACCACAAAATGTAAAGAGCTCTTACTACCCTGAGCCCCCTAACAGTAACACAGAGTTTGCAGAGTTTTAGATGCTATTATGGCCATATCAGTATAGTGTAAGACACTCTGACCTGAAGATGTTATAGCAGGAGAGTGGAGAGCCCACTTTCAGTGCACCACAGAGCTGTTCTCTCTGTCTTGCAGCTCCTGCGAGCACCGCTCTGGCTGACAGGTTTAAGAGTCAGGATGCAGCAGATATCACTCAGCCTTATACTGCAGCCTGAACTATAGAAGAGGTATCTGCTGATGTGGCCGCTTGCTCCGAGTGCGACAGCCTTCTCCCTTTGTGGCCAATGCCTGCCCAACTGCAAATGACAGAAGTAGTCCCACTGTGTTTAATGCTGTGGGAACAGCAGGTTAAGTCGAAGATGCAATCGACCAGTTACCTTTTTTTTTTTTCCCTTTTTTTTTTTTTTTTCTTTCTAAATTCTTTTTATTTGAGAAAAAAAAAGTTTTCCATTACAACAAACATATAAACAGGGAACAAGGGATGTTATCATAAGTAAAAACACATACATACCTATCCCTATATTATCATTCTAATGTACGTCAGTTCAACCCATCCTCATGCTATAGGCTTCGAGAATAATTTTCTTCCTTTTTCCCCCCATTCACTCTCCCGCTCCTCATCCACTCCCCATCATACACTTTGCCGTACATTTTATTATTCATTCAGCCATCCCCCCCTCCCCAAATCATCCACAACCCACCCCTCCTATTACTCCAACTCTTCCAGATCCAGCCAAGCTTTCCATATTTTTTCGAATTTCTTAAAGTTGCCCCTCTTTTTGTATATATATTTCTCTCTGCAAATTACCTCTCTAACTGCATTCGCCCATTCTGAAACCGTCGGTGCTTCCTTTCTCTGCCAATACTGTGCGATAAGCTTTTTACCCTGAAACAGGCATCTAATCCTTGCTGTCTGTATATCCCTTGAGGCCACCTTATCCCCCGTTAATCCCAGCAGGCACTCCCTCGCCTCCACTCTCAATGACGTCCCAAACACCAAATTTATCCTTTCCACAACCCCTTTCCAATATATATATAATTTGGGGCATCGCCAAAACATGTGGATCAGGTCTCCATACCCTCCCCCACACCTTTGGCACTTTGGGTCGGGCCTCTTACCCCACTTAAATAATTTCAATGGTGTGTAATATGCCCTATAGGAAAGATAAAAATGGGACATCACCTGTGAGGGAGAAAGAGTAACCCTGGGCCCCAGCGACAGAACCTGCTTCCATTGATCATCGGACAATGCCCCCACATCTCCCTCCCATTTGATCCTATTTTTGTTTTCCACCATGCCCCCCTGGGCTGAAGCCTTCAGGCATCCGTACATTTCAGAAATCAACCCCTTCGTAATATGTACATCAATAAGCTTTCTCAAAGAGGTCATTTCGCACCACACTGGCGCATCCTTCCCAAATTGTGCCTCTAGGGCATGCCTGAGTTGCAAATACCTGTAAAACGATCTATTAGAAATTGCATACTCCTCTACCAACTCCTTAAAAGATTTTAACCTCCCCTCTCTATATACCTGTGCTAGGCAATGGATACCCTGGCGGTCCCACTCCACAAAGTGTCCCATTTTTTTAAGCTCATTGAGGTTGTTATTATCCCAGAGTGGGGAAAATTCCGCAAAGCCCGTATATCCCAGAGTTCTTTTGGCTTGTACCCAAGCCTTAACCATCAGTTGGGTAGTGGGGCATTTAGTACTAAATGAATCTGCCTCTAATGCCTCTGCGATCGTGTCGTGGCCGATGTCGTTCCACAAGACGCTACCACCCGCTCCTCCCTCCCATGGCCTATTACTGCCTCCCATTTGCTGCAATTGGGAGGCCAGAAAGTATCCATACGGATCCGGTACCGCCAGGCCGCCCTTCTCCTCTGGCTGTCGCAATGTCCGCAAACTGATCCTGGCCGTCCCCCTTTCCAAATAAGTTCTCTAAACACACTGTCTATTTTTTTAAACCAGTGCTTAGGAATCCACACAGGGGAGTTCTGCAAAACATATAAAAGTTGGGGTAGCCAGACCATCTTGATCAGGTTGCAGCATCCGACGACCGAGAGGGGCAAGCGACCCCACACCCGACACTTCTGTTTCATTTTTTTCATAAGTGGGACTAAGTTGCCGGATATATACTGTCCTGGATCATTGGTTATATTAATACCCAGGTATTTCATTTGGCTGACTATTTTAACCTGGGATACCTGACGAGGGAGGGGTTAATTCAGCGGATCTATGGGTAGGATTACTGATTTCTCCCAGTTAATCAACAACCCGGAAAAAACGCCAAATTCCTCAACTATCCCTATGGCTGTTTTCAATGAATTCTGCGTATCGGCCAAGAACAGCAGGATGTCATCTGCATACATAGCTACCTTGTCCGTCCCCTTCCTTCTTTTAAATCCCTGCACCCCTTGCGCCGCTCTCAGGGCTATCGCCAAAGGCTCAACTGCCAGGGCAAAGAGCAGGGGGGACAGAGGGCACCCCTGTCTCGTACCCCTGCTCAGCTGGAACCCCTCCGAGCACTGGCCATTGATCTTAACCCTGGCCCTCGGGCCACTATATAACAGCCTTAACCATTGGACAAACCCAGGGCCAAACTGGTATTACACTAGAACCCTCCACAGGTAGTGCCATTCCAGGGAATCGAAGGCTCTGGCCGCGTCCAATGAAAGAGCCGCTCTCCCCCCACTATTTTCCACCGGTATTTGCATATTCAGGTACACTCGTCTTATGTTCGTACTCGTAGATCTATTCGGGATAAACCCAGTTTGATCCGTATGTATTATTTTGGAAATTATCTTATTCAGCCTTGCGGCCATTACTTTTGCCAGAATCTTCACGTCCGAACATAAGAGCGAGATAGGCCTATATGAGGTCATATCTATTGGGTTCTTCCCTTCTTTCAACAGGGTTATTATTATAGCTTCTGACATGGACGGTGGCAGGACTCCGTCCTCCCTGGCTCCGTTAAACACCTCCAAAAGTAGGGGCAATAATACCTCCCCATATTTTTTGAATATTTCTATGGGCAGGCCGTCGGGACCCAGTGACTTCTGGCCTGCCATATCTCCCACTGCCCTCTGCAATTCTGCAAGGGTCAGTGGAGCGTCCAGCATTTCCCTATCTTCGCGTGTTAATGGGGTTATCCTTAACCCCTCAAAGAAAACCTGCATTTAGGCCTCCACATTTACTCTATGAGAGCTGTACAACTTCTCGAAGTATGTCCTAAATTCACACAGCATATCGGGAGTGGTTTTTTTCATTACTCCGTCCCCCCCCCCTTGATTGCTGCTATTGTACCTAGGGGGCCATTAGCCTTGATTATTAGAGACAGAGCCTTCCCAACTCGCTCCCCCTCTCCAAAAAAGCTCCGACTCTGAAATAATCTCCTCTTTTCCAGCCCTTCCCGGAGCACCCTACTGTACTTGTCCTGTCTCTCCACCCAGAGCTTGTAGCTGGATTGGGATGGTATGTCTACATACTGCGCCTCTGCTACTTCTACACTCTCTTTAGCTTTTTGTTCTTCTGCTTGTGATTGCTTTTTATTAAATGCGATTTTCTGGATTAGTACTCCCCGGAGATATGCCTTCAGGGAGTCCCAAACAACCCCCGCTGAGGTCGAGCCCAGGTTTATTCTAACAAACTCCGATAGGCTCTCCTTCATTCTCTCCTCTTCTCCTATTAGATCAAGCCAAAAGGGATTGACCTTCCAGCTCCCCCTGATATGGTGCTCTCCTACCTTCACAACAGTAATAACAGGCGTGTGGTCCGAAACGGCCCTTGGCTCATACGTTATTTCCTCCACTACGTTTAATGCTTCCTCGTTTCCCAGAACCAGGTCGATTCTGGATAAAGTGGCATGGGTCCCCGAGTGGCATGAATATTGCTTCACCCCGGGATGCCTCCTCCTCCAGATGTCTACCAATCCTATTTCATCACAATATTGTATAAGGGGGCTCTTAGGTGCCACTCTAGATCCAATTTTGGGGGGGAACCTATCTATACTGTTGTCCATTGTCATGTTAAAATCACCCACCACTATGACCGGGGTCCCGGGGGAGTTCATGATAAAACTGGCTAAGTCATCTAGTATTGCCATGCTGAATGGGGGAGGGATATAAACGTTGGCCAGAATAAATCTTTTATTTTCTATCAAGCAGGAAAGAAAGATATACCGCCCGTATTCGTCCACCTTACTCTGACTGCAGGAGAAGGGCAAACCAGTGCTTATCAATACACTCACCCCTCTAGAATAAGAGGAGTGGGTGGAGTGATACTGTGTCTGAAATTGCGTGTTGTCTAAGGTTTTAATTGAGTCCTTTACTAAATGGGTCTCCTGCAGGCAAAGTATTTTGACTTTCCTCCTCTTGGCTATTGAAAAAATTAATCTGTTTTTTAAGATTATCCCCAATCCCCCTTACATTCCATGCGCATATATTAACCCTTCCACCATCGACCATTAGGTCTAGTGACCTTACCACACACATGTCTCCTAATAAACCAAACCACCATCTTTTGTGAGCATTGTGAGTAACCCTACTTTTAATTATGACCCTTTGCTGTGATAGGCTAGACCAACATTCATCCATCCATAACCATACTCCCCCCTTCTCTACCCTCCGTGTACACCCCCCCATTCTAAATCTCCCCCCACCCCCCAATCTCCCCCAAGGTGTTTGAGAATGAGTCCCTGCCGAATTTCTCTCTCAGCCACTCCTCCATAAATTTGATGGGATTGTTACCCTCACAGCCCTCTGGGAGCCCAAGTACCCTCAGATTTTCCCTGCGCAACCTGTTTTCCATGTTATCCATTTTCTGTAGGCAGTCCCTCAGTTGAATTTACATGAGTGCTACTTCTTGTTTTAAAGGAAATACCTCATCCTCCAATTGACTGAACCTTTCCTCCAAAGCTGTTGTTCGTATGCATACTGCGCGCACATCTCCCTTGACAGTTAACAATTCATCCCTAATGCCCTTAAGCTGCTCGGACAGTTCATTAATTGATTGTTTACAGCTATTAACAGCCAAAAAAATGTCATTTAGGGATGGCTCTTTTTCATTGGTTGGGTCACACTGACCTCCCCCTATTGCCCCCTCTGTACCCAAGACCTGTTGTTTTTCTGGGCCTCCTCCTGCTGCTGCTGGGCCCGCTGGTGGTATGGCTACCATAGTCCCATTCTCTTGGGCCTGACTTCTCCTCCCAGGGTGGCCAATTTGATGCTGGGCTCCCCCTGTACTACTCGCCTTTTTGGGGGTTTGATTCGGGGTATGTGCAAAGCGCTCCAGTTTGGCTGCCACTTGGTTCCCCTTTTCCTTCGTACCATGAGGTCCAGGGGCCCCCAATCCCTCCTGCGCTAGTCAAACCAGTTACCTAACTGCGGTTGGCTGGTAGATCACGATCGACCAGTTGCTAACCCCCGCTCTATAGGCAGCCATTGATAGTTTTGCACCTTTTTATTGCATAGATTGTTCATTTAGAAGAGTGTGCAGAAGCTGGGTAAACACATAACAGCCTATGTGGAGCAGAGTTGTGATACTGAAAACAGGAGAAGTGTGTACCTGGAAGTCTGTAAAGTTCACCATACATTATACAATCTCCTTTAGATCTACCATCAACTATGTAGTGCAAGGGCCTGCCTGATTCGATACAGAGTGATTGGATAGATAGGTGTGTCCTCTTATTAAATAGTTTTGGTAAATCTAAAGGAGATTGTACAAAGATTGTACAAGCAGATTGTATAGTGTATGGCCACCTTTATACACCTAAAATGAACTAGATATACTTTCAGTACCATTATTTGTTAACAGCACACCAAATGCAGAAGCACATTTTGCAATATGAAAAAAATACGAGCGAAACACACAGCAAAACATGGAATAAAAAATTTGCAAACCGCAACACGCTAAAATGTCCCATGAGCTATTTTGCCACATGTAGCGCAGTCCATTGAAATCAATGGGCTGCCCTATGCATGTCACATCAAAAACGAGCAAAAAAAAGTGCGCTTCCACTACACTAGGTGTGAATGGGGTCTGAAAGTGAAGTTGGTGTGTTTAGACAAGAACAATGGTGCTCCATTCACATCTGCGCATTTTCAAACGCATGGCAAACAGCAAAGAAAACTCTGGAAATGTGTTGCAAATGTGCATCACACTTGCGTTGCCATTAAATGCTATTCGGTGACAAAAAACGTGGTAAAAATTGCGGCGCGCGCCACCCTAAAAAAGTGAAGTGGCTGCTCTGTGATGAGCAGAAACACTCTAAAACACCTACAAAAAAACGCATGCAGGAATTCAAGTTCCCGCTATGCGGAGATGTGAACAGGGCCTGACAGCCGAGTGTCTCCATCCACTCCCTCCTATGTACTTATGTAAAGACGACCATACATTTCTTTTGGATTTACCAAAATAATGGAATAGCAGGACCCACCTGAACAATCAATTCAATTTGTATCAAATCAGACAGTCACTCGCACTACATAGCTGATCAAAGTATATGCAGCTATGTATATGCAAAGTATATGCAAGTATAAGCACGGGACATGCAAGGTTTATCTAGTACCACCAGGCCCTTTGATGTATCATTTATCACAACATATACAGAGTAAGTGGAACTGATCACCACAACAGAGATTTCTGAAAGCATAGATGACTATATTACCAACTTTAATATCTCCTAAAGATATATAAATACACTTATTAAAATTGGAGTTTGGAATATAATAGCCTGTATATAACCTGTATTCCAGAATTATGAGACGGCTTCAGCAACTTGAAATGTCCATCGGTGGAATAATGAGAAAAGTTGAAACGGTAGAGATGAAACTGGAGACGATGGAAACAAACAAGATGAAACAGACAAACCTGGTAGATAATCTACAGAACAATATCGTGAAGGTGAGTTTATGAATTGCTGAGCTTCTACAAACACAGCTGCTCAGAGAATTGTGTAACCAGAGCTTTGGGCTAAATAGACATCACCATACAACCTGGAACTGTGCTTTACTACAGACCAATTGCCTAATTGAGAATGCTTTACGGTAAAAAAACCTTTAGAACCACTTTAATGTTGAGAATTTCAGCTTTACTTTATTCTATAAAAAAGGAAAAAGTTAATTTATCCAGAACAGTTCAGGGTGGATGCAAACAGTTTAAATTCTTCATTGGCAGATGACAGGATGTGAAGGGGGAATCTCATTGGGGATACAGGCAGTATTTGAAAACCTGACCGATTCTAATCCTCCCCACTATCAAAAAAAATAAAAATAACCCAGGGTATACCGTTACCTACAGTAGTAAAGGACTCTAAACACATAGAAAACTAAAGGCGAGCCCCCTAAGACCATAAGCCCTCCAACCTTACACCTGCTCAATTGTAGCAAACAGTCCAAAAGAGAACAATAGCATATGATGAGAAAGAGCTGTGTCCCTCAATGGACTGAGAAAAGAAATCTACAGGGAATAAAAACATCCTAATTTCTCTATCATCCATTGAGGGACACAACTAGCAACCTAGGGCCATCCTAAAGCAATCCAAGCAGAGGGACAGGCACAGCAAACAAACACAGGGGAACCAGCTGAACAGGAAAGAAACAACACAAAAGGGAACAATGGGTATCAAACAGTCACTTGCAGAATCTTACGGCCGAAGCTAGTATCTGCTGAGGCAGACACATTGACCTTATAGAACTTAAGTAATGCACAGAAGTCCACCTCACAGCCTTACAGATCTGAGAAACAAAAACCTGATGGTAAAATGCCCAGAAAGCACTCACTGTTCTATCATTAAGGCCTACACAACAACCTGTCCACTTAGAAACTCCTTTAGAACAATTGGAATAACAAACCAGGAATCCATGTGCCTAAAAGAAGAAGTGGTTGAATGTTAAACCCTGAAGGCCCTCACAAAATCCAAGCAATGAAAAAAAATCTTGGAGTGAACCGATGCCAGACACGGCGATGGAAACACAATAGATTCATTACGGTGAAAGGCAGAAATCACTTTGGGCAAAAGAAAAAAAAATGTTTGTGCTTTTAAAACAACCTTGTCCCTATGTAAAATCAGATGAGGTTTTCTACAGGGCAATGCTACAACCTTTCTGCCCGGAGTGATGTCCACAAAAAATAGCTACCTAACAGGATAGTAACGTGAAGCAGACATCTGGAATAGGTTTGAAAGGAGGTCTTTGTAGCACCGACATTACTAAGCTTAATTCCTACTGCTGGTAACAGGTGGAGCAACAAGTGTAATGTCTATGGTTTGTAGCAAGAGATATACAAATAAACCGCCCCTGAATCTCTCTTACTCCACTGCGCCAAAGAAAAGTGCAAAGCTATATAAAAGATGTGTAAATGAATATAAAATGTGTGTACAGTGAAAAAAGCTGCCACTTAAATAAATACGTAAACTGATCAGAATCCCCAAACTATACCTCTCACACGTGTACAGACAGAGATAGCGGCGCTAATATAAATTGTGTAAAATAATGGGTCAGAGCAGCATAATGCCTATGACCCTCTACTTATACATACAAATATTAATGATAATAGTGTCATGAAAAATATTATTTTTATCATGAAAAGAAATTTCTTTAACACCCAGTGAAAAGTGTCACTATAAATAATAAATTACAAGAAATGAATGATCATGCTCAACAGTTGTTTTTCAATCTTCTTGTGTGAAAAATCTTCTACTCTTCCACCACACCACCGTGATAGTGACACCACTCCCTCTGAAGAGCGCACTCACCAGATTGTATAGCCTCCCACTCTCGTGTTCGGCAAAACAGCAATTGAACCACACCTGGGTTGCATGTGATGAACCGTGAATCCAATCAAGCCAGCTCCATATGTGAAAAAATGAATAAAGTGCTCCACATAGCGTGATACCATTTTGACAGATTTATTAAAATCACTTCAAACACACTTCAATGGTTACACTCACTTTTAAACTGAAACATAAAAGCCTTTAAAAAAAATCCACAGCAAGCAACAGGATCAGTGATCACTATACAATCTGGTGAGTGCGCTCTTCAGAGGGAGTGGTGTCACTATCACGGTGGTGTGGTGGAAGAGTAGAAGATTTTTCACACAAGAAGATTGAAAAACAACTGTTGAACTTGATCATTCATTTCTTGTAATTTATTATTTATAGTGACACTTTTCACTGGGTGTTAAAAAAATTTCTTTTCATGATAAAAATAATATTTTTCATGACACTATTATCATTAATATTTGTATGTATAAGTAGAGGGTCATAGGCATTATGCTGCTCTGACCCATTATTTTACACAATTTATATTAGCACCGCTATCTCTATCTGTACACGTGTGAGAGGTATAGTTTGGGGATTCTGATAAGTGTAATGTCTAGTATGAATGTATGAACCAGCAAATGATTAGCAAGAAGATGTTGGAAAAAACAGACACCTGAACTTTGATGGTGCTAGGGTGCCAAAAATGTTTTTCTACACCTAACTGGAGAAACAAAGGAGCACAGCCCACTTAAAATGCACCTAGGGAAAGCCCTAGAGACTACCAATGGAAGAAAAAAATTCACGTTTGATGATAAAAATTGTGGGAAGTAGATTTAGGAGCTTTAACCTGTGTCAGGATTACTAAGGCCCCTTTCACACTGCCGCGACTTGAAAGTCGCGCGATTTTGCAGCTGCGATTTTGCCACGATTTTAGGGAATGCTGTGTAAAGTTGAGGTCTATGGACCTCAACTCGCATCAAAGTCGAACCAAAGTAGTACTGGGACTACTGTGAAGTTGATGAGACTTGAAGTTGCACAGATATGAATGGAACTCATTGGAAATCATGGGGTACGACTTGTCACGTGACTTTGCAGTCCCAAGTCGCACAAGTGTGAAAGGGGCCTAAATCTGAAATGCCGCTGTCTCTTAGACCCCTTTCACACAGAACACACTTTACAGGCGTTTTAGTGCTAAAAATAGCACCTGTAAACTGCCTCCCATGCCTCCCCAGTGTGAAAGCCTGAGTGCTTTTACACTGGGGCAGTGCGCTTGCAGGATGGAAAAAAAAAAGTCTGCAAGCAGTGTCTTTAGGGTGGTGTGGGAGCTTGACACAAAAGGCTGCTCTGCAAGTGTCACCTCCGGTGGCTGGGATCCTGGCTTGATTCCCACTGAAGTTTCCCGATTCTTCACCGTCCCCGGTTGGTGAGCATACTGCTCCGGTACTTGCTTCAGTTACTCACTGTGGTATCTGGTAACAAGGCGGATAGTCCCTTACTGGCGACAGCTTCCCCTCTACCTCCGACCACAACAGGTTCTCCGGCCGACAGAACCGTCACTTCTGGTTGGACTGCAAGTCGCAATCCCAACCCTGTGCTGCTCTCTTACTTCTGGATAAGCCCTCAGACAGCTTGGCAGCCAGATGTGCCCGGGATAGGTCCAATCTCCAGCCTAGCAGCCCGGGCAGTACAACACACATCCACCCAGACAGCAGTCCAGGTGGCAAAGAACATAGATCACCTGACTCCATCCGAATATATAGGCTCTCCCAGCAGGCCAAGGGATTCAAGAAAACCCCTGCACATTGGCTGAGATACCCCATATACCCATAACCTGACCTGGCGTTGCCCTTCCCGTATCTAGTACCACCAAGTACCCGGCCACCTAGTGGTAGAAGAGAAAAGTGCACCAAGGCCAAACATAGGGAGAAATCAATAGATCTCTAGCAATCAACCAGGATAACTACTCCTGGCAAGTAAATTTGTGAGGAGCAACCCTGCCTAAACTCCAGGGTGCTACAAAAGTAAAAGAAAATCTAAAATTCTGAGTTGTCCGCAGAACAGTAATAGATGCAAAATCTTCCAATGGGGACACTGGTTCTGATGATCTGGGGGGCCCCAAGAGATTCCTTTTAATTTGCAGGGATCTCCTCCCACTTCCTGTTTTAGCTATGGGACAGGAAGTGAAGGGAAATCTCATCAATGGGACAGAGACGACAAAAAAAATGACAGGGGTTATTGGTCGACTCCCTTAAGCCAACCATACATGGATCGGAATTCAGCCGGTTTAGCTGGGGCCGGCCAAATTTTGATCCATATAATGGTGGACTGATTGTACTCAAGCCATCCATCAATCGACTTAGGTACAACCAGCCTGTTGGATATTTATGCATGCGATTACTGCCAGTGGCAGTATTCAGCAACAAAAGATGAATACAGGAGTCACCAAAAAAATCTGCAGGTATTAGAAAATGTTTCCTCTGACCTGTGTAACTGCTCTGCTGTTTTTAAAGAAAATAAAATGCAGCCTACAAATGTAACAGTATAAGTCCTGACAAATACCTTTAGTATATCTAGTCTCCTCCTGAATTTCCTGACAAATGCCATTAGTAAATCTAGCCATCTTCCTTGTTTTCAGTCTATTACTGTAATCTATATAAGGATATTTAATTATTTACTTTTTCTTAAAAAGGAGAAACATCTTAGTCAGGAAGAAGTTTTACCATACAAGGAAGGCTGGGAGTCTGAATACAAACCCAGGAACATCATGGAACCATCGTACAGAAACAGTAATGCAATGTATCCAAATATTAATGGCTCACAGAACTCCTTGAACTACCCTTAGATTGAGGTAGTGTGGATTCTGAATGTATGAATTACAGTCCTGGTACCTCTAAATTAACAACGCACAAATGTAGACTGATAAATTGTACAGTAACTGTCTGGTTATGCTAAACATATCACTAAGAACCACTTAAAAATGGACTGCACTTTTTGTTATCATTCCATCCAATATTTGGTACACTGACTGCACAATACAGTTAGTTGTACCTTGTTACATACTGCCTCAATTTATCATAGATGAAGACAGGCATTTTGGAGCAGTCCTGAAAGTGAGGATTCATGCCATTCTACTGGTACAGGTAATGCCCACTACAGGCGGTCCCCGGGTTACAAACAAGATAGATTCTATAGGTTTGTTTTTAAGTTGAATCTGTATGCAAGTTGGAACAGGTACATTTTTTAAGTGTAACTCCAGCCAAGAAAATAACTTTTAAGTTTTTTTGGATAGCATAGGGAAGGGTTAACACCTCCTGTAATGTTTGTTTTGCTGTCTGTGCACCTGTTCAGAAAATTTCACCTCACTTCCTTTCCCTATGACCATTGGATTTTGAAAATTTTGGGTTGTTGTGGAAACAATGGAAACAATGGAAACAAAGATTGCTGATAAAGCTTCAGTGGAGATATCTTTTTCCCATAACCCTTATGCCCTGTACACGCAATAGGATTTTCCGATGGAAAATGTGTGATAGGACCTTGTTGTTGGAAATTCCGACCGTGTGTAGGCTCCATCACACATTTTCCATAGGAATTTCCGACACACAAAGTTTGAGAGCTTGCTATAAAATTTTCTGACAACAAAATCCGTCGTACAAAGTGCCACGCATGCTCAGAATAAATTAAGAGATGAAAGCTATTGGCTACTGCCCCGTTTATAGTCCCGAAGTACGTGTTTTATGTCACCGTGTTCAGAACGATCGGATTTTCCGACAACTTTGTGCGACCGTGTGTATGGAAGACAAGTTTGAGCCAACATCTGTTGGAAAAAATCCATGGATTTTGTTGTCGGAATGTCTGATCAATGTCCGACCGTGTGTACAGGGCATTACAGGAGTGAATTTCCCTTCCTAGGGGTAGATTTCCTCTTCCTGTTGTCAACCTCCGTTTGTAAGCCCTGGTTCACAATGGTGCTGCTTTGAGAGCGCACTACTTCAGCACGATTTCAAAGCCACACATCAGTGTGATTTGCACTGCCGATTTCATTGCAGCTTCATTGAACAGAAGTATATGCAAGTCGAGATGAAATCGGTAAAAAGTAGCGCAGGAACCTTTTTCATAAACGCTGCAACAAGAGTCGTGGCTATATGAATGATTCCATTGCTGGCAATAGGGTGCGGCTTGTCATGCAATTTGGAACTGTCAAATCACATGACAAGTGACACCAGTGAAAAAGGTGGCTGAGTATGAGTTGTTTGTAAGTCAGATGTTTGCAACTCGGGGACTGTCTGTACATCTCTGAAAGCTTTGGCTTACAAAAAATAAACTTAATTTAGGTTTTAAAAATACAAAAATTTTGCCAAAGCAGTTATAAAATAATTAAATTGATTCCTCCACTACTTATAAAATTATAAAAATAGAGCTATTTTGTAAATGGAAGATAACTCCAATCTTTGCTCATCAGAGCTATGGGCACTGCCGATATCTGTACTTACCTGGTCCCCTACAGGGAACTGTGACTTTTCCTGCAACCTGCTACATTACCACTAAGTCCTGCAGTGATGTAGCGGCTGGCGGAGTAACCACAGCACCAAGTGGGGACATGCTATACAACACTGGTTGTGTTAAGCTTTTATGCAGGCTTTATGAATTATGAATGAACTAAGCATAGGACTGGTCCATTCTAAAGAAGAATGTGTGATATGTCTATTTAAAGCTTTCACATGACATTAAAATATTATCTGCAGTTGGCATTTGGAGAGTAAAAGTACTTTGGCATGATTGGTCGCTCCTCGTGCAGTGTTCTCTCCTGTAGGTCTCTATGCTGCCCATGATTTGAATGCTGCAAAGCCTAGGAGTCACTACCACATTCATTCCAGTGGTGAAATCAGGTGGTGGATCTGACTGCCCATGTTCCCCAATGCTTAGAAGCAGAATGGAGGTGTTAACAGCATCATCCATAGAACACTGCAGGAAAGTGCCGAGGTAAGGTAAAGCAAACCTCTACCGAAAGGAATATGGAAGAAGATAGTGATGAATTTCTGAATATAGTGGCTTGGGTGTCTCTGGTTTAATAATTTGGAGGTACTTACTGAACAAGCATGCAACAAGTGAATTCAGAACTGCACGCTTGTTCCAGGTCAGTTACTCTGAAAATAATGAAGGTATTGGATCAGCATAATAGTTGACCACCAACCTTTTTAAAAGGAGCACTCAGCAATAACAGCCCACATATTAAAGTAAAGGTCACCTTTAGACTAGAGATGCATGGATGATTCTGTGGAAGTCGTTTAACATGAAGGAACCCCTGAAAAAAAACCTTTTAGGTCTCAGTGAGCCCCTGCTTATAATTATAATATTTACCGCTTGCAGGACATTTGCTTAAACAGCAAGTTGAATAAATAAATAATACAGAATGTGTTATACTTTGAGAATTTGACACCCATTCTATACGAAAATTAATTTCAATAATAATTAAATTAAACCATAAAGCTCAAAAAATAAATGTCAACTGTGGAAATTGTAGTATTAAATTAAATTGTTTGTTCGCAAAAGTTCTCCCTTACATTGGTGGTCAGTTGAAAAGGGCCCCATTAGATTGGCTTTCAGTGGGAGAAGGTGGCCAATCTTATATTGAAGGTCATTGGGAAAAGGCCCTATTAAAGGCTGAGTTCACCTTTTAGGAAAAAAATTAAATGCACATTCTTTTGCAGAAAAAAAATCTACTCGATCAAGGAAAGCATTGCACCCAGAATCAGTGGATTGTCAGGCTCCTGCACACTCTCCCTCCAGCTTTGTGCCTGTGCCTGTGCCTCTGTACAGGATTTATGTTACAAACCTAGAGGAAGAGTGAATAGTAAGATCACTGACTTGAACCAAGTATGTAAATCAGGAAATTAAGAGGTTCTTTTCTGCAAACTTCCTCTGGGTCAGTGGCTCCTGACTAGTGAACCAGGAGGATCAGCATGACAGCCAGGCCATTAACATTTTTGTAGTGGAAGAGGTTAGCAATGGCAGCTGCCATATTTCTCTTGATTTATTTTAGCGACAACTAGTAGTGAAACATGTGGACTGCCACTGCTTAACCTTTTCCAATACTAGTTGCTGGTTTGGATTCAGTATTTTTTTGAGTAAGCATTTAGCCTATTAAAGTGGAACTACACTGTATCTGAGTACCACAAGCCAAAAACTAGATTTAAATCATTTTATTTATTCAAAGAAAATCCCCCATCCATCCATGTTTGCATACTTTATTTTGTAGAGAAATCACTTTGAGAATCACCCCTAGAATATCTAGCCTTCTCGAGCAAGAGCAGATGTTTCATGTAGCATTGACTTCCTGGAATCCACCTGCCCCTAGCTCAGGCATGTAGGCAGGAGGGTGTAGTTAACGGAGAACCCCTCCTGAGGACCCTTGGGCTGTATGACATCATTTGCCTAAGCCTGGAAACCAGGAAGTAACTGAAGAAATATAAAAAAGTTTAAAACAAGTTAACATGATATATTTTCCTATCTATTTACTAGTGTGAGCAGCAAAAGTTTTAAAAATAGTCAATGTTGATTGAGAGAGTGAAGGAAGTCCTAATGTAAATATGACATCTAATTTTCAGACTTGATCCAGGTTAGAGACTCAAAGTATGGATATGATTATTGCCAGGCAACTCATATTTTAGAAAGAGATCAGCAAAGGTAGGCTGTATATTTCTTTGCGCAGGTTTAAATTTAGTGACTATAAAATGAAAAGGCTATAAATAAAAATGTCTCTCTACAAGTTACGTTATATTTTGGCTATATATACACCTTAGTCAAATGTGCAGTAATATCAATATCTGATGTAAAGCAATGTGATAACTTGTTGTGTATTATGTCTTGTGACTGCTGCTTACATAATGTGTACCCAGCACCTTCACTTTCTGTCAATAACTAGTGTAGGATTTTAAATATAAAGAACTCTTAGATCTATGGTATCTATATATATGTGCTTATAACTGAAAAAATTGTAACAAACACATTAAATCTTATATGAAAACTTGCTGTATGTAAATAAATATTATATGATGAATAATAATCATAAATTGAAGTCTATTACAATACAGAGTATTAATGGGGAATAAAACATTTCAAAGGATTATTTTCAAAGAACATTTTGCATAGTCAATCAATAAAAACTAAAGTTTAATTAAAGATACAGTTTAAAGGGCGTATTGATTTCTTACCATTCCAGTAAATACAATAAAACGGAACACTGCTATAATCAGAGAACACACAGATTTACCCAGCAGAGCAGATGGAAGATCACAGCGATGAATGCCGATTGCATATGTGTATGGACAGCAGAACGGTTCTATCATTCAATTTGCAACCAGCTTTGAATCCCCAAAACAACTGGACAGTCCACTGAACCTGTGAAACAGTTAAAACTGGTTGTATAAATATATATATTATCTTGTCTGTTCCTATAATTAGCTAGTCTATCAAAGCTCTGATAGCATTGATGGTGCTGATATAATAACAATATTTAGCTATAAAAATGAACACACTGCTCAAAGAAGCAAATGTCTTATTTATATACAGAGAAAATAGGACACTAACATATAAATCTTAGAATATTACAGAGCATATAGAAATAAAAGAGCATAGATGATACGTTACGTAAATCCATCCTCCGTATTCTGTGTCTTTTAGCTTGGCTCAATGAGAGAGAAGAAAAGAGAAGAGGCCATTCATTGCTAGCTTTTGCCTTTTTAAAGCACACTCAGACACAACCCGCACAAACACAACCTACACACAAACACCCTCTGCCCGTCTGTTTACATCTAATTTTACAACTGATAGGTGGACCTGAACGTACCATCCATGTGAAAGTGGCCTAACACAGGAAGTTGGACCACCAGCTTGAAATAAAAAAAAATAAAAAAGCCTAAAAAGAGAAAACGCAGTTGCCACATGTAAGAATTGGTAAGCTGCAATAATGTATATTACATTTTTGTTTTTTGAGTTTAGATTTAAATCTGAAAAAAAATTAATGAAAACTTCTACCTGGTACAGTAGAGGATGTCAAGTCATCTGTGCCCAGTCTTGCCACAAAGAGTTAATCCAGCTCTGAGCAATCCTCTTGTCTTTTTTTTAGTAAGATAAAAAACCACACACAGATAAGCTTGTGTCACCACATCCCCCACTGCTGTGACTGAAATCTGATTTCTTTATCTCATGAATGAGCAAGAGAGCAGAGTATGTTACGATTCCAGCTTCCCATCCCTCCTCCTTTCTTTCTCCAGCTCTCCCAGGATTGGCTGCTCCACACCTCAGCATGATTGGGCATGCTGAAGTCATGTGGTGCCTTTCCTGAGTTTTGACTGGATGTTACTCAAAACTCAGGAATAGGACAGTAGGAGCGTGTAGAGGTGGGCGGGGAGTCTTGTGACACCATGACTCCGCCCACTGAGCTCCAGCAAAGAGACCCACCCACTGATTCCAGAGTATTGCGGGGCTCCTACTGCTCAAGGGGGTGACATTTGCAATGTAGGGATACATGCAGGAGGCTTGCAGACAGACATGCACAACGGAAATCACATTATTCTCTGTGGCGCCTGCTCACATAAACACAGCACAGTGCAAAGCATTTTTGAAAAGGTGCAGGTGCTTTTTTAGTGTAAAATGGGAGGGGAGGAAAGTGCCAAACCGGCATAGTGTAGCACAATTTATTAAGATAAAAATCAATATTAAAACAGATGGCACTCAGAAGCAGGTGAGGGGGAGAAAACATGACAGGTTGCAATGGATATATTATATAAGCTGGGAGCTGTGTGATTGTCTGTGGTCGGAGGAAAAGCAGGCCATTGCAGGGAGCAAGATGAGCCTGGAATCCATGCAGGGGGACTGACGTTGGTCTGCCCTGTATAGCCGTGGTGGTGTGTCAGATAATAGGATGTCAGAGATGATGTATCCAGCTGGAGTAGTGAGAGGAGCTGTCAGTCTGTCCGCTGTGAGGGCCAATAGGAACACGTTTCGGAAGCTAAACACGCCTCCTTCATCAACCTAATTGCTTTAAAGTACCTCCGGGAATGGTTAAAATGGTCACACAGACTATAACATAGTGAGATTATATATCAAGTTGATGTAAAATCATTGAGGTGGAAATGATAGGGAAAACCCTGTATATACTAATATACTATACAGGGCTAAAGAAGACAATATACAAATAAAAACATATTGTGTGCATGTAATGTATTGAATAGTGAGCTGTAATGATCCAAAGGGATGGAAATACAGAAAAACAAAAATGTTGTTCAATGGGCAATATTGTGGGGATATAAAAATTGTATAAATGTATATATGATGACGAAAAATAAAAATCAATGTGAAAATAAGAATAAAAATGATAATAATAATAGTAATAACAATGAAAATGAAAATAAGAATTAAAATAATAATAAAAAAACAGAGTGTAAGTGGTGAAAATGAAGATAAAGTATGAAATTATAAATAAATGTATAAATGTAAGAATAAAAATGAGAAATAGAATGGAGAGCAAGTGAAAGAACCCCAAGGGGTAGGCCTGATGGGACTATATGATGTTGTTCACCTCCAATTCTTCGTTCAGGCCTTCCGGTGTTAAGCTATTTCATTTATATATCAATATGTCTCTTGTGCGCAAAGTTTTCTAAGCCTTTCGCCTTCCGGTAAGGTACCTAGGATTGATTGGATAGCTGTAGCCTTGAATAATGAGGAATCTTTATTGTGGTGAGGTTCGAAGTGGCGTGCTATACTGAATCTCGAAGGGTCATCCTTAAGGCTCCTCCTATGTTCTCCAAATCTAGCTTGAAGTGTCCTGATAGTACATCCTACATAACACTTCTTGCAAGGGCAAGTAATGAGGTAAATGACGTAACTAGAGGAACAAGTAAGAAATTCCTGGATGTATACAAAGTTCCTCTTCGTTCGATCGTTGAATGCCTTTTGACCATGTGTGACATGAGCACATGTAAGGCAGGGCTTTTTGCAACATCCGTACATGCCAATGAGGGAATAATATTATTATTATAATGCACACGGTCGGATTTTCCGACGGAAAATGTGTGATAGGACCTTGTTGTCGGAAATTCTGACCGTGTGTAGGCTCCATCACACATTTTCCATCAGATTTTCCGACACACAAAGTTTGAGAGCAGGATATAAAATTTTCCGACAACAAAATCCGTTGTCGGAAATTCCGATCGTGTGTACACAAATCCGACGGACAAAGTGCCACGCATGCTCAGAATAAATAAAGAGATGAAAGCTATTGGCCACTGCCCCATTTATAGTCCCGACGTACGTGTTTTACGTCACCGTGTTTAGAACGATCGGATTTTCCGACAACTTTGTGTGACCGTGTGTATGCAAGACAAGTTTGAGCCAACATCCGTCGGAAAAAATCCTAGGATTTTGTTGTCGGAATGTCCGAACAAAGTCCGACCGTGTGTACAGGGTATTAGTCTTGATTTTACTTGGAGCAATGTAATTCCGGATACTTCTTGCCCTTTTGAACACATTTGGTTTGGAAGGGATTTAGTCATGTAGTTTAGGATCGGAGAGTATGATGCCCCAATATTTGTTTAAAGATCTTTTGATGGCCCGATGTTTGGTGTTATATTGAGTAATGAAAAATGGGCCTTTTCTAGGAAGTTGTCTGTTATCGGTGTCAGAGGAAGTAGTCTGTTATATTCTTAATATCTAAATTTTAATTGGCTTTATTGAAAAGAATATGCATTTTCCATATTTGTGTGAATGATAGGACTTTGAGCTAGTGATATCCAGATGACCATTCATTGACTGAAAATGCAGGTCAAGACCCTGTCAGAATTTGATGGATTTTGTAAATAATATATATGTATGAGTTGAAATTTTTCCTATGTAACCGATACTCTGTTTGATTTATGCGTTTATGTTTTAAGAGGTCTGATGTTTAGTCTGAACGTCTATCTCACATATATCTGGTTTCATGTTTAAAAGGTTTGGTTAAAGTGAAACAGATGCTAAAGAGGCTTGTATATCTACTCTAGCCCCTGCTTTTCTAAAGGAGGAGAAAAGGGGAGTGTATGGGAGGGATTTGTGTTTGGGCGCGAATTTGAAAGACTGAGTTCATATAGACACAAGGAATCCAGTCTTCTGGCGCACTCTTGACACACACATCCTGCTTCCAAGACACAGCTCTTTTACACACATCTTCCTCCCAAGACAAACAGCTTTCCAAGCTACCTATTCAAGCCAGGACACAAGAGGTTAATCGGCCATTTTTAATAGGCCATGACAAAGGAAGCACATGTCTAAAGACTTTCAGATCTTTGAAACAAATTAACTATATTTGAACATTTTTTGCATATATGAAACAACACTAATTCTGAATATGAATGTACTATTTTTGTAAGTATTTTCCAAGTTTATGTGTGTACAATAAAACACACGGTTTTGATTTAAGCTGACTCAAGCAGAAATAATTCCAAAATTCGTCTCACGAGAATCATCATTATTGAAGGCTTTTTATACAATATTAAGCCATTTATTTCATTGGCGGACGCCAGCCAGTTTCAATCGTCAGAAGTTTTTGCCACATTCTTCCGTTGAACAGAGGGGAGAAATGTGATGAACAGAAAACTTTGCAATTATTGAAAGAACCTAGAAGAATCGTTCGATTGATGTTTTTGATGTTTGATTGCGTGAAGACCAGAGTATTTTGGATACAGAAGTCTTGACAGACGGTTTAATTAGAGTCCAGCGGAAAACGGAAAAGTTTTATATTCGGTGAGTACCAAAATATGGAATTTATAAATGTTATAGCTGACGAAAGTAAGTTAGAATTTGAAGGTTTAGCCAGTTATATTTCAGACACTAAGTTATGGCAATCAATGTATAATCAATGCCTACAGGCAAATAAAGAAATTGAGAAGAATAGATTTTCATTAGCTAAATCTAAGAAGAAATTAAGTAATATAATGAAATTAGTCTCAGTCTTCAATGCAATGGTTTTTGATATGCCAGGAAAACAAAGGCAAAGTGTAACAGAAATTGCACAAACACAGGAGAATTTACATATTGAACAATTAATGATTGAAAAAGATGCATTAGAACATAAAATGAATGCATTATTGGAATCGGTTAAAGAAAAAGAAAGTTGTATTGCTTTTTTAACTCAGAAAGAAATTGAACAAGAGAATGTTATAAGTTTGCTTAAAACGCAATTATTGCAAGCTCAGTCTTCTGCACATGCTCAGTGTTTAGCTTATGAACACGTGACAAAGTCAGAGGCGAGGGATAATGATGCTGATTCTGGATTTGACTCAGTGGAGACATTTGAGGAGGTTAATGTTTCCTCAGACAATGAAAGTGTGAAGTCTGTTGATTTGAATAATAGTAATATTCAACAGAAATGTAAATTTTCATCGCCATATACTCAAAGAAAGGTATATGCAAAAAAAACAACTCTTAAATGTTTAGTTTGCAAAAGAGCGGGTCACATAGCTAGGTTTTGTGTGATGGCTAATAATAATGATATACAAAAGAGGTTGTATTATCCGAAAACGATGCCAAGGCGCTATGAAGTGTATTCTGTGCGCTGGTGTAGTAATTTGAGGTATAGAGGCCATAATAATCAAACTAATTTCTCTTTTAAGACCCAAATGCAAAGATTGCAAACTGCAAACAGTCCATTAACACAGGAAAGGTATCACTATGTATCATATAACACTGTGAAAAACAATGTTAGCAGTCCTTAAATGAACTGCATGGATGGTAAGGATTTTCTGGTTATTGATTCTTTGCTATGGATAATAAGGTTATGATTTGAAGTTCAGAGATTTGGTTTTTATTTGATATATTTTTAGTATTTTCAAGGATAATTCTTTGGATTATTAATTTTTATTAATTTTTCCCAGTTATGATTATTATGATTTTAATTTTTCATGTTTTGTTCAGATGGAACATTGAGAGGTTTAGTTCATCTGATAAGGGGGTAATTAACAGCTTTGTACTCAATTAGCAAAGGATGCAGATTTGTATGGAGAATTAGTGATTTTAACCTGAATATGGTCAAAATTATGTTGTGGAAAAAACAAATATAAGATTTTCCTTCGTTTTCAGAGGTTTAAAAGATTAATCGATTTTTTGAGTCCTCATCGGGTGATATTATATCTATATTTTGTTTATGAAAACTGGATTTAATATCATGACTTAGACGGATTTTCTATATTTTAATGTACCACAACACCTACAGGTGGAATTCACTAAATTTAACTATGACAGTTTAGATCACATTGGTAAGCAAAAATTGCTTGAAATTCTTAAAGAGAAATTCTATTGGGACAAATGGGAAAAGACAGTAGACAGAGTAATTAAATATTGTCTAATCTGTGTACAAAGATATTTTAATTATTGACAGGATATGGAATAATCATGTTTTTCTAGTTTGGGGTATACTAGCAAACCTCAGTAGTGGCAGAGGATTCCATTTTTTATGTAAAATCATGCAGGTAATGTGTAAAATCTTGGGGAATAGGACAGAGATTTCATGTATCATATCATTCACAGTTTGCAGGTACAGTTTTTTCAGTTACAGAGTATTCTTCATTTGATTTAATGACAGGAAGAATTATTTTGTCACTTGTGTTTCACAATGAACGTTTGGTTGGCAGTAGACAGCAAGGCATTAGTGTCCCTTAGAAGTGTATTTTACTGCAATGTTTGTGATTTGAGTAGGGATATTAGGATGTTATTTAAAGGTATTGAATGTCATTCAGAAAATGATATTTCTTTTTGGTATTTTGTGCTCCTTATGCATAACAGTGTTTTGGTTATAGATGATACAGGACAATTTGAACAGAATGGTGTTACATGCAGTTACTTGTATGAAAAATGGTCCCTCCACACATTTTTAAGTTTGAGTTAAAAGATTATAATTTCTTTATTTTACAATATTCCTTGTTTAGGAGATTATTAAAAGACAATTTGTATATATACTGATATGTAGTATTTGTTTTAGAAGTTTAAAGAAACTTGTATGAATTTGAGAGTGATGTGACACCATCCTTTTTAAAAAGGAGGGGGGGACTACTCATTGAGAGTCTGCATCTGTGGGACTACAAGACAAAAAAGAACCTTTCTGAATAAGAAAGGAGGGGGTTTGTTTTTTTAGGAGTAGAATGCCTGTAACAGAGTTTTTTGGCAGACATGCACTCCAGCAGATGTTGCAATAGACACTCACTCCAGTATACACAAGACACATATACAGCATGAAAACTGTTGTTACATTCACACACACACATATCTGATTCTTGTAACATTTTGTTATTTTATTATTAAAACCAAAATTATCTTTTATTCAAGATAAACGGTTTATCAAGATTGATAATTAAGAATGGAAAGATTTATTTAAATCAAAAATTAGATGTTGTTAGCATTAGTTTATACAGAAAGAAATATGGTGATTAAAGAGTTGCCATGTGTAAGGTCACACCCAGAGATGGTGAGATACACGTCACAGGCAGAACTAAAGGTTCAGGAGAAGTGGACCATGGTAAAGTAATTGGGAAGGTCCATTTGACATCTTGGATGTTCAAGGGACAATGGTATTAGTTCAAGGATTTCTCAATTTAGTGAAAAAGCATGTATAAATAAAAATGTGGGTATAACAAATGTAATATTCTGAGATAAATGATGCTGCTTTTATTTTTCCTAGGAATGAATTATATTTCATTAACCTGGAGGAATCATGGATTCCAAAAAAGAAGAAAGATGACAGTTCAACAAAAGAAAGTGTTAAAGAGAGAAGATTTATCATCATCACAGGATTCATCTTTTCCCTAGTGACAATTGTATCTGTGGTAAAATATATCACAAACTGTTCCAGCTATGCAGAGGTTAACAGGATTGAAGAATTACACAACAAAGTCATTACATTATTCAGAGACAAAAAGAGATCTAGACACTGATATCAATATAGATGACAAAAGTGATAAAGACATTGATCTTAATACAAATGACAGAATATAATTCTAGATACGTTGATAACAATACAGCTGAAGAATTGTATGGATATGTATTTGTAGGACAGGGATATGATTGCTGTATGGAATTATATTTCATTCGTAGAAATAATGTTGAGGTAAACGTTAAAATAGAATTCAAAACAAATTTTGTTAAAATGCTGGGATCTTATAGGTTAAACAACAGAACCGGAACTTTTGAATGTAATATGTTGGGAAGGAGTTTTTGGTCAGTATTTGTAAAAGGTAACAATCTTTGAACATTTTTGAAGATAATGATAGTTTGCATTTGATATGTAAAACAAAAATATATGTACCTCAAGATTCATTGGTAATTTGAAAAAGGAACGATGAATTTTTGGGAAGTTTTCTTCACAATTCTACTATGATAATTCATAAAGGAATTTATGGTAGTGTGAATTGGATCAATAATACATTTGTTTATCAACAAATGAGAGTATCTTTGAATGATACTGGTATATATGAATGTTGCATATCAATAGTAAATTATCCAATGAAATGTGCGAAGGGAAGTGTTGTTGTAAGGTCTCCTGGGAAAACTCCATGTGTTGGTAAGGAAAGTGTCTCAGCAAATCCATTTCAGATTAACCATTTCCAATCCAGAACTCTTTTGAGAGAGGGAAATTTTGTCATTATATTGTGGAACTTTAATGTTTCAGAATGGAAAATTTCTACAAGGTTTCCACAATGTCAAGGACATTTGGTTAATATGGAATTGGGTATTAAAAGATGGTTTGGAATTAATAATAGAAACCATAACAGAAATAAGCGTGGTATTGTTGAAGGTATTTTAGGAGGGATTGGCACAATTAATAGTATGGACATTAATACTTTAAAGTCTGATCTTGAGACAGCTGGCTTAGTGGGTAGTAACGGGATTAAAATACAGAGAAATTTGAATGAAATTTTAGAAAATATGGTTATTAAAACAGCTAATATAATGGGTCCATCTATTTTACATCTTCAAAATATTACTCTTGATTTAATGTTAAGTGAACAACATTCTCATATTGCCAGAGCATGTTTAGAGATCCAGACTGATTATTCCACTAATTTTAAAATTATTGCACAAGCATTTCAGAGTGGAATAACCCCTCTTGGCATTTTACAGAATTTACCCAGAGAATATGTATATGCTATAAATCATACAGATTTATGGGTAAATAAATGGATAGGATGTAAACAGGATGTTTGTTATAGTTCTTCTATGATTCCAATAGCAGGACAAGAACAAATTTTGGTTCCAATCACTGTCTTGGGATTACCCGTCAGCAATACACAATTATTGTATTATAAATTACAGTATACAGACTTTGCATTTAACAATGAAAATTCTGAATTAGAACAATTAGATTTGTCATCATGTTTACAATTTCAGTCTAAAGTTATTTGTTTACCTAATCAAGATAAAAGTATTTTTCATTCTTGTTATCATAATCATATATTGTGTTCAGCAAGAATAGAAAAAGTTGAAACAATTTCTGAATTAATTACTCGTGTAGATAAAAAGAAGGTTTGTTTCCAGATCATGTCAGATACAGAAAGGGTTAAAACTTTTTTCTCTTCTTGTACAAATACAGAAAACCTAAATCAAGGCTTGTATTGTATAGAAGGAGACATTGTAGCAATAAGTATTAATGGGTTTAGAACAAATTTAACAAATATGCTTATGAAAAATATAAGTGCTCTTCCCACACAATATAATATATCTCAGATAGATGAATTTCCTTGGGAAGAATGGGCAAATGTAATTCATAAGGATAAAGGTTTATTGATAGCTTTGGCTAAGGAACTTCAGAATGCAGAAATATTATTTAAACATGAACAAGGTAATTTGCAAGAGATATCTCATCAATGGTCAGAATTTTCAGGAAGTAATTGGTGGAAAAAATTCAGTAATATTGTGTCAATTTGGGGAAAAACTTCAATAACCTCAGCAGCAGGAAATATTTTATCACATCCTATAGTTATTCTTTTTATTATTATTATGTTATTCATTATATTCCAGTTATGTTTGATGTTTAGAATGAAAAAATTATATTATCGAATTAGAAATGAAATCAAAAAGGGAGATAATTTATTGCAAAATAAGCTTAAGAGAAAGATGGGTTTGGTATTGCAAATTCGGTTGGTGATGGTAATACATTTGGAGTTATTGGATCAAAGTCTGAATGAATGGGACATGGATGCTATGAATGAATTTAAACCTTGGAAAATATGATTGTTATTCATATTTCAGAGGGGAATGTTATATTCTTAATATCTAAATTTTAATTGGCTTTATTGAAAAGAATATGCATTTTCCATATTTGTGTGAATGATAGGACTTTGAGCTAGTGATATCCAGATGACCATTCATTGACTGAAAATGCAGGTCAAGACCCTGTCAGAATTTGATGGATTTTGTAAATAATATATATGTATGAGTTGAAATTTTTCCTATGTAACCGATACTCTGTTTGATTTATGCGTTTATGTTTTAAGAGGTCTGATGTTTAGTCTGAACGTCTATCTCACATATATCTGGTTTCATGTTTAAAAGGTTTGGTTAAAGTGAAACAGATGCTAAAGAGGCTTGTATATCTACTCTAGCCCCCGCTTTTCTAAAGGAGGAGAAAAGGGGAGTGTATGGGAGGGATTTGTGTTTGGGCGCGAATTTGAAAGACTGAGTTCATATAGACACAAGGAATCCAGTCTTCTGGCGCACTCTTGACACACACATCCTGCTTCCAAGACACAGCTCTTTTACACACATCTTCCTCCCAAGACAAACAGCTTTCCAAGCTACCTATTCAAGCCAGGACACAAGAGGTTAATCGGCCATTTTTAATAGGCCATGACAAAGGAAGCACATGTCTAAAGACTTTCAGATCTTTGAAACAAATGAATTATATTTGAACATTTTTTGCATATATGAAACAACACTAATTCTGAATATGAATGTACTATTTTTGTAAGTATTTTCCAAGTTTATGTGTGTACAATAAAACACACGGTTTTGATTTAAGCTGACTCAAGCAGAAATAATTCCAAAATTCGTCTCACGAGAATCATCATTATTGAAGGCTTTTTATACAATATTAAGCCATTTATTTCATAGTCATTGTGTATTGATCAAGATATTTTTGAATTGCCTGATCTATGGCCTCATGATGGCCTTTTTCAATGAACTTCTGTTTAAGGATCAAACTTTGGGACTTGTAGTCCTCCACGGTACTACTATTACATTTCAACCTGCAGAACTGACTATAGGGGATAATCTGAATCCATTTCTTGTGGTGGCAGCTGGACTTGTGTACATATGAGTTGCGGGCAGTGGGTTTGAAATGTGTCCTGGATCAGATATTCCGGTCCTGCTCATGGAAAGATCCAAGAAAATGAGCGTGTGGGGATCTGATACCAGAGCGAGCTGAATCCCGAGATGATTGTTATTGCAGTACTTAAAAAATTCTTGTATGGTGATATTGTTTCCTTGCCAAATGATGATTATATCATCTATGTACCTGCCATAATAAACTAGATGATGTGAGTACTGATTTTGAGCCCATATCTGCATGTCTTCCCAGTGTGCCGTGAATAGATTTGTGTAGCTGGGAGCGAAACTGGCGCCCAAGGCTGTCCCACGTGTTTGAAGAAAGTATTCACCATCAAACTGAAAGTAGTTATGATTGAGTATGAACTCAATCGCTTGGAGAAGAAAACTTGCTTGTGAGGGATGGAGATGGTCCTCTTTAGACAAAAAGTATTGTATAATACGCTGGGATAGCCTGGTAGTATATCCCCCCTTACTTGTAGTGATGAATCTATAACGTGTATAGGTTATCTAAATTCCCCTTATGGTATAAATAGTACCCCAGCAACCAGTTATATGCCTACTAATCAGAAATTAAAAATTATGGTAGATATGTAACACAAATCAAGTGTCGCACACCATAGAAGGTCTTACAGCGTCTAGAAAAGAAACCAGAGGCTATATTCCATTGTGTGCATTTACTAAAAACCATATTTTAATGCGGTGATGTGCATAAAGGTTGCATATACTATATTCATATCATATGCGTTTTGGACATATCTTAAAATCGCATGAAAACAAAACAGCTAGTACACCCACAGAGCATCCAGCAATCAGATCTCGAATCTATATTATAACCTTCCATATACTGATGTTACTAGACAATATTCAGATTCCCAGTGGTGACTTTGGTGGTGAATCAATTTGTCAGGTGACTCTCGTGCTCCCCCTGTTGGTTACCTACTCACCAGCTCCCGGAACCCCACCGGGGGTATAACGCCTGAGGTATAGTATGCCGGGTCACTCCACTTGCTGCTTCATCTGGTAGATATTCCTGTAATCAGCTTCCCAGACCCCACACCGGGGGAATGCTCCTATGTTGGAAAATGGGCCGTCTAGCTGTTGTATGTTGTGCTGGGTGACTCCTATATTTTTTAGTCCTTAGAGGCGTTGCTCCCCTCATACATTCGGAAAAGAAGAAAGAGCTTCCATGGTGTAATAAAGTATAACCATTTTATTTAAAAAATATATATATATGCCCACAGTACAAAAATACTGGGCTAAAAATATTAAATCCAACCAAACAGAACTAGACTGCAACCAATGATTTGCAATCAAAAATTAAAAATAAATAAAAAGGCAAAATCCAGGTACTGTTATGTGCTTCTGTCCAGATGGATTAGGACAGCAGTGAACCTGAACAGTATAATGTTTTAAAAAGTCCCTCCAAAACAGCATAAACAGCGAGGTGGGGGTATGCATCCATCAGCCGCTACACAGCGTCCTCCTCTCTCGTATGCCTTGGAGCTGACTGACAGAGCGTGATGCCGTTGTGCGCGCTTCGTCACATGATGTCCTCAGCAACGGTATCACACTCCTACTTCCAGTGGGTTTTATACAGAGAGAGCCTTCATACACTGCCCGCACTTCAGATTCCCGGGGCTGTGGAGATAATTGTATCCACTCTAAAATCGATATGTATATACTCCAGATTAGTCCCTTGTTTATTATATATTAGACCCTTATAAGCAATATGTATATCTAAATTATTATATGTACAAATCATGAAGGCGCTCTCCATTAAACCAAAGAAGATTCATTCACATCAATTATAATATCCAAAACTCCCCCTGCTGGTTCAAAGAGGAACAATAACCAAATATATCAATATACCAATAATCCAGGGAAATTTCTGAGTATAGAATTAGTACATCGTGCTTACATCCAGACTAGGGATGAGCCGAACACCCCCCGGTTCGGTTCGCACCAGAACCCGCGAACGGACCGAAAGTTCGCACGAACGTTAGAACCCCATTGACGTCTATGGGACTCGAACGTTCGAAATCAAAAGTGCTCATTTTAAAGGCTAATTTGCATGGTATTGTCCTAAAAAGGGTTTGGGGACCCGGGTCCTACCCCAGGGGACATGTATCAATGCAAAAAAAACTTTTAAAAATGGCCGTTTTTTCGGGAGCAGTGATTTTAATGATGCTTAAAGTAAAAAAAAAAAAAGTGAAATATTCCTTTAAATATCGTACCTGGGGGGTGTCTATAGTATGCCTGTAAAGTGACGCGTGTTTCCCATGTTTAGAACAGTCCCTGCACCAAATGTCATTTTTAAAGGAAAAAATCTCATTTAAAACTGCTTGCGGGTTTAATGTCATGTCGGGTCATGGCAATATGGATGAAAATCAGTGAGACAAACGGCATGGGTACCCCCCAGTCCATTACCAGGCCCTTTGGGTCTTGTATGGATATTAAGGGGAACCCCGCACCCAAATTAAAATAAGGAAAGGTGTGGGGCCACCAGGCCCTATATACTCTGAACAGCAGTATACAGGCGGTGCAAACAAGACAGGGACTGTAGGTTTGTTGTTAAGTAGAATCTGTTTGTAATTTTGAACATTTTTAACGTGTTTAGCTCCAGCCAAAAAATCTTTTCTAAGCTTTTTGGAAAACATAGGGAAGGGTTATCACCCCTGTGACATTTGTTTTGCTGTCTTTCCTCCTCTTCAGAAGATTTCACCTCACTTTTTTGTCCCAATGAAAAATGTTTTTTGAAAATTTGGGTTTTTTTGTGGAACAAGGATTGGAAAGCATCAGTGGAAAGGAGAAATTGTTTTCCCATATTAACTCTTACAGGAGAGAATTTCCCTTCCTAGGGGTAGATTTCATCTCACTTCCTGTTGTCTCCTTCCGTTTGCAAGTAGGAGTCGTTTGTAAGTTAGATGTTTGAAAGTAGGGTCCTGCCCTATATACTCAGCAGAAATTTGGGCCTTAGGTGTTGCTGTGGCCACAACACTGTAAGCCCTCACAGGGCCCTGCTGTGAAATATTAGATCAAGAATTGTAATTATATGCCCCTGTTGAACAGGAGCTGAAAAATTAGGCCTTAGGCACTGGTGCTGGTGCCACAACACTGCAACCCCTCACAGACACTCTAGTTGGAACGCAGGAACGAGCCCTGCTGCAAAGTATTGCTTCAAAAATTGTAATTACACGCCCCTGTTAGACAGGGGCAGAAAAATTGGGCCTTAGGCACTGGTGCTGGTGCCACAACACTGCAACCCCTCACAGACACTCTAGTTGGAACGCAGGAACGAGCCCTGCTGCAAAGTATTGCTTCAAAAATTGTAATTACACGCCCCTGTTAGACAGGGGCAGAAAAATTGGGCCTTAGGCACTGGTGCTGGTGCCACAACACTGCAACCCCTCACAGACACTCTAGTTGGAACGCAGGAACGAGCCCTGCTGCAAAGTATTGCATCAAAAATTGTAATTACACGCCCCTGTTAGACAGGGGCAGAAAAATTGGGCCTTAGGCACTGGTGCTGGTGCCACAACACTGCAACCCCTCACAGACACTCTAGTTGGAATGCAGGAACGAGCCCTGCTGCAAAGTATTACATCAAAAATTGTAATTACACGCCCCTGTTAAACAGGGGCTGAAAAATTGTGCCTTAGGCACTGGTGGTGGCGCCCAGAACCAAAAATGTTCTTACAAGCTATCAGCGTGATGATTGAGGAGGAAGAGGATAATTACTCAGGGATAGTCACTCAGCATCAGCATAGGCAGTCTTTGAAGGGATCTGAGATTTCAAAAAAAATTATTCGGTTACATCAGCATCAGGTGCTTGGTAGCTGGTGGTGATCCAAGACTCATTCATTTTTATGAAGGTCAGCCGATCGACCGAGTCGGTGGACAGACGCACCCTGTGATCGGTTAGCACGCCTCCAGCAGCACTGAATGTGCGTTCCGAAAGAACGCTGGATGCAGGACAGGCCAGTAGCTCAATTGCATACTGTGCAAGCTCTGGCCAGTGATCCATCCTCAAGACCCAGTAACCCAGAGAATTTTCGGTGGGAAAGGTGTCCAAGTCTGATCTTGCCCCTAGGTATTCCTGCACCATGTAAAACAGACGCTGGCGATGGTTGCTGGAACCGATCATACCTTGGGGCTGCGGACCAAAAAATTGTCTGAACGCATCGGTCAGACGGCCACCTTCTCCACCGCTCCTTCTTTGACTGACCGAAGCCTCAGCAACACGTTGTCCAGAAACAGGAGTTTGTAACCTCCCAGTCTCTGGGAACGCGTTGCACAGACCTTTCTGCAAGGCCTCCCGAAGATGTTTCATCCTCTGCTCCCTCTGCGATGGCAAGATAAGGTCCGCAACCTTACCCTTGTAACGTGGATCAAGGAGGGTTGCCAGCCAGTATTGGTCCTTCTCCTTGATACCACGAATACGAGGATCCTTACGCAGGCTTTGCAGGATCAGGGAGGCCATGCAGCGTAGGTTTGCTGAGGCATTCGGTCCGGAGTCCTCTGGGTCACTAAGAACGACATGGTCCGCAGCCACCTCCTCCCAGCCACGTACAAGTCCATGTGTTTCTTGGGACTGATCCCTTAAAGACTGCTGCTGATGCTGAGTGCCAGGCTCCACCTCCATACTGACACAATCTTCCTCCTCCTCCTCTTCCTCCTCGTCCTCTTCCTGTGTGATCGGCAGGCACGCAGGAACACTGTCTGGATAAAGGGGGCCTTGAGAGCTAAGGAAGTCCTCCTCTTCCTGCCTCTGTTCTGCCTCAAGTGCCCTGTCCATTATTCCACGCAGCGTGTGCTCCAACAGGTGGACAAGGGGGACAGTGTCACTGATGCATGCACTGTCACTGCTCACCATCCTCGTGGCCTCCTCGAATGGTGACAGGACAGTGCATGCATCCCTGATCATGGCCCACTGGCGTGGGGAAAAAAAACCAAGCTCCCCTGACCCTGTCCTGGTGCCATAGTCGCACAGGTACTCATTGATGGCCCTCTGCTGCGTGTGCAGCCGCTGCAGCATGGCCAACGTTGAGTTCCACCTGGTGGGCATGTCACAGATTAGGCGGTTCTTGGGCAGGTTAAACTCCTTTTGGAGGTCCGTCAGCCGAGCACTGGCATTATATGACCGGCGGAAATGCACACAGACTTTCCTGGCCTGCCTCAGGACATCCTGTAAGCCCGGGTACCTGCCCAAGAACCGCTGCACCACCAAGTTAAGGACGTGAGCCAAACAGGGCACATGGGTCATTTGTCCCTGTCGGAGGGCAGAGAGGAGGTTGGTGCCATTGTCGCAAACCACCATTCCTGCCTTAAGTTGGCGTGGCGTCAACCACCTCTGAACCTGCCCCTGCAGAGCTGACAGAACCTCTGCCCCAGTGTGGCTCCTGTCCCCCAAGCACACCAGCTCAAGCACCGCATGGCATCTTTTGGCCTGCGTACTTGCGTAGCCCCTTGAACGCCTACGGAGCACCGCTGGTTCCGAGGAAGAGGCCATGGAGGAAGAAGAAGAGGAGGGGGTGGAGGAGAGAGGTGTTTCACAATCAGCATTTTGGAGGCGTGGTGGCGGAACAACCTCCAACACTACTGCACCTTGTCCTGCATCCTTCCCAGCTGCCAGCAGAGTCACCCAATGCGCCGTGAAACTTAGGTAACGTCCCTGTCCATGCCTGCTGGACCATGAGTCAGCGGTAATATGCACCTTACCGCTGACCGCCCTGTCCAGCGAGGCATGGACATTGCCTTCCACATGCCGGTAGAGAGCCGGAATCGCCTTCCGTGAGAAAAAGTGGCGTTTGGGTACCTGCCACTGAGGAACCGCACATTCCACAAACTCACGGAAGGGGGCAGAGTCTACCAACTGAAAAGGCAGCAGTTGAAGTGCTAGCAATTTTGCCAAGCTAGCATTCAACCGCTGGGCATGTGGATGGCTGGGAGCAAACTTCTTTCGGCGGTGCAGCAGCTGGGGCAGGGAAATTTGCCTGGTACAATCTGACGTCGGTGTACCAAAAGCAGATTGCCCACAAGTACTTGGCTGTGACACACCTAATTCTACACCTTCATTCCTCTCACTGCAGGTCTCAGAGAGGACTGAAGGTCTAGTGGGGTTGGAAATCTCAGCTGATGAGGAGCAAGGAGAGATCCTCTTTGTTCTTTGGTGTGGGTCTTTTAGATACGCTTGCCAACGAACTGCATGGCAGGTCAACATATGTCTGGTCAAGCATGTGGTACCCAAGCGGGAGATGTTTTGGCCACGCGAGATACGCTTGAGACATATGTTGCAAATAGCAGCGGTGCGATCTGATGCACTCGTCTCAAAAAAGGCCCACACCAAAGAACTTTTTGAATAACGCGCAGAGACTGCAGCGCCCTGCACATGTGGAGCTTTGGGGTGTGATGCAGTCAATGTGCTGCCCTTAGGCTGGCCCCTGGAGGGCATCCTGCCTCGTTGGTGATGTGCCACCGCCTCCTCCTCCTCCTCCTCCTCCTCCTCCTCTCTCCTATCAGGCACCCACGTTGAGTCAGTGACCTCATCATCCCCTCCCTCCTCATCACTGGAGCAAACCTGGCAGTATGCTGCAGCAGGGGGAGCATGACTGCCAGATTGCTGTCCTTCTTGGGCACCCCCTCTGTCCGTGCTCATGTTACTGCCTTCATCGAGCTCAGTATCGTCATCAGAGCCTTCCAAACGCTGGGCATCCTCCTGGAGCATGTACCCAACACTGTGGTCAAACAGTTCGAGGGAATCCTAATGAGGACATGGTGGAGCTAGGGAAGGAGTCACTGATGACATTGAGCTGAGGGAAGAGGCCGCTGCTTTGCCAGACAAAGCACCCTGGGCATGGGTGAGAGAGGATGAGGAGGATGAGGACGGCTTGGTCATCCACTCGACCAAGTCTTCCGCATGTTGCGGCTCAACACGGCCAGCTGCCGAAAAAAAGGCCAAGCGTGTCCCATGGCCACGTGCTGATGAGGATGCACCGTCTCCACGACCAGCACTAGACACAGAGCCTGCTTGCCCTCTCTTATTGGCTTGTGACTGTCTGCCTCTCCTTCTTGGCCTTCCAGACATACTAATGGCCTGTAGCTGCACTAAGCTGGGATAGAACACCTGTAATTTTCTTCAAGTAGCTTTATATACTGTAACCAGACAAGCCTGCCTGTCAGTAGGAAGATAACAGGAACGGATCTAGCTGAACACTGTGAGCAGGACGCACTGTACTAAATGTAAATAGTCTAGCTGCCTGACCGTGGTACTAATAGGATCAAATAGAACACCTGTAATTTTCTTCAGGTAGCTTTATATACTGTAACCAGACAAGCCTGCCTGTCAGTAGGAAGATAACAGGAACGGATCTAGCTGTACACTGTGAGCAGGACGCACTGTACTAAATGTAAATAGTCTAGCTGCCTGACCGTGGTACTAATAGGATCAAATAGAACACCTGTAATTTTCTTCAGGTAGCTTTATATACTGTAACCAGACAAGCCTGCCTGTCAGTAGGAAGATAACAGGAACGGATCTAGCTGAACACTGTGAGCAGGACGCACTGTACTAAATGTAAATAGTCTAGCTGCCTGACCGTGGTACTAATAGGATCAAATAGAACACCTGTAATTTTCTTCAGGTAGCTTTATATACTGTAACCAGACAAGCCTGCCTGTCAGTAGGAATTTAACAGGAACGGATCTAGCTGAACACTGTGAGCAGGACGCACTGCACTAAATGTAAATAGTCTAGAAGATAACAGGAACGGATCTAGCTGAACACTGTGAGCAGGACGCACTGCACTAAATGTAAATAGCAGGAACGGATCTAGCTGAACACTGTGAGCAGGACGCACTGCACTAAATGTAAATAGTCTAGAAGATAACAGGAACGGATCTAGCTGAACACTGTGAGCAGGACGCACTGCACTAAATGTAAATAGTCTAGAAGATAACAGGAACGGATCTAGCTGAACACTGTGAGCAGGACGCACTGCACTAAATGTAAATAGTCTAGAAGATAACAGGAACGGATCTAGCTGAACACTGTGAGCAGGACGCACTGCACTAAATGTAAATAGCAGGAACGGATCTAGCTGAACACTGTGAGCAGGACGCACTGCACTAAATGTAAATAGTCTAGAAGATAACAGGAACGGATCTAGCTGAACACTGTGAGCAGGACGCACTGCACTAAATGTAAATAGCAGGAACGGCTCTAGCTGAACACTGTGAGCAGGACGCACTGCACTAAATGTAAATAGCAGGAACGGATCTAGCTGAACACTGTGAGCAGGACGCACTGCACTAAATGTAAATAGTCTAGAAGATAACAGGAACGGATCTAGCTGAACACTGTGAGCAGGACGCACTGCACTAAATGTAAATAGCAGGAACGGATCTAGCTGAACACTGTGAGCAGGACGCACTGCACTAAATGTAAATAGCAGGAACGGATCTAGCTGAACACTGTGAGCAGGACGCACTGCACTAAATGTAAATAGCAGGAACGGATCTAGCTGAACACTGTGAGCAGGACGCACTGCACTAAATGTAAATAACAGGAACGGATCTAGCTGAACACTGTGAGCAGGACGCACTGCACTAAATGTAAATAGCAGGAACGGATCTAGCTGAACACTGTGAGCAGGACGCACTGCACTAAATGTAAATAGCAGGAACGGATCTAGCTGAACACTGTGAGCAGGACGCACTGCACTAAATGTAAATTGCAGGAACGGATCTAGCTGAACACTGTGAGCAGGACGCACTGCACTAAATGTAAATAGTCTAGAAGATAACAGGAACGGATCTAGCTGAACACTGTGAGCAGGACGCACTGCACTAAATGTAAATAGCAGGAACGGATCTAGCTGAACACTGTGAGCAGGACGCACTGCATTAAATGTAAATAGTCTAGATAGAAGATAACAGGAACGGATCTAGCTAAACGGAATACAGTGTATATATATATATGCAACACCTGGGATGCATATATATACACAATACACTGTAAGTGCAGCTAACTGACTGACTGTTCTGCCTAATCTATCTAACTCAAATCAAATGACACTGTCTCTCTCTCTCTCTATCTCTCAGCACACCGGAACACACACTACACAGGGCCGCCGTGCAGGCGGCCTTATATAGTGTGGGGTGTGTACTAAATCCCCTGAGCCATAATTGGCCAAAGCCACCCTGGCTTTGGCCAATTACAGCTCTCTCTACTGACGGTGCTGTGATTGGCCAAGCATGCGGGTCATAGTGCATGCTTGGCCAATCAGCCAGCAATGCACTGCGATGCCGCAGTGAATTATGGGCCGTGACGCGTCACACGAATTTAGCGCGAACGGCCCATAACGTTCGCAATTCGGCGAACGATCGAACAGCCGATGTTCGAGTCGAACATGGGTTCGACTCGAACACGAAGCTCATCCCTAATCCAGACATAAAGCGTAATTTTACTTATAACATATGGACTATATATATATATTTATATGCTAACCCCTACTAATCTTATCATGAAAAATTATGTATTGTAAACTAATAAAATTGTGTTGCATATCAGGAGGTGTAGCCTCTCACAAATTGGGAGATACAGTATTAGAGTGAACTCTATATTAACCATGTATCATAACGAGTCTAGAAAAATAATTTATATAAACATAATAGTCAGTGTCGCGTAGTGTTATCACCCATGTGTTAGTGATTGAATGTGTTGATGTGTGTCAATATGACGCCATACCATGCATGCTTTGTATGGGAATCCTGCATGGTAGGAATTAAGCCCTGGTGTGTAAAACATTTGATACCCTGAAGATGTGGGTACCTTATTTAAACTAAACCACCCATGGTTATAAATGTGTACAGACCCTAAATCTATGTGAAAGTGTACTTCTATAATTAATTGTTAAAAACTAAATCCCAAAACTGGTAATTAATATATATATATACTACTACCTATATAGGTAACATAAAGGCCCATAAAAATTATGTCTATGTATAGGTTAAATTAGCTCCTGAAAGGGAGAGAGATATCCAGGTACATAGGGAGTTAGTTATGATTTCTACATGTCAGCTCAGATGGAGACTAACTGTACCCCATGTCCATGCATGATAGAATTGTATGTATATCAAGAATCGGCTATAAAACAGTTCAGATCAATATCCAGGTTGAGGCCCCTAGGCGCCAGGGACCTCAACCTGTATATCCAAGCCGTTTCATTCTGTGAGATGAGGGTAGTCTTATTCCCTCCTCTCCAATGATTTTTTATGGAATCGATGCCATAGAAAATTAGCCCTGATGGGTCCCTCTTGTGCACTTGATCAAAATGACGTGACAGATTGTGTTTAGGGAAACCTTTCCTTATATTCTGAATATGCTCTCGAATATGTACACATAAGGGCCGAGTGGTTCTACCCACATATTGGAGGTGGCAAGGACATTCGATGACATACGTCACGTGAGTACTATGGCATGTGATCAAGTTTCTGATTTTATATTCTTTATGGTCAACCTTAGATTTAAAGGTTTCTCTCCTCCTGGGTACCTTCTTACTAACCCTACAAGGTAAGCATCTCTGGCATTTATAGAATCCTTTTAGATTAGGGAAAATCTCCATTTGTTTAGGGGGGTCGATAACATTATGCACCAGGTGATCACGTAGGTTGGGGGCTCTTCTGTAGACAAAGTTGGGTTTGTTCGGTAATATCTTGGCAAGCACTCTATCCTCCTTGAGGATAGGCCAATACTTCCTAATAATTTGTTCTAGGCTTTTATATTGGCTATTAAATCCCGTTATGAACGCTATGTCCATTACTTTATTTTTTCTTATATTTTTCGTGAATAGTTGTCTTCTATTCATAGCCGCTACAATCACTTTTAATTTTACCAGTTCATCTTTTTTATAGCCTTTTTCACAGAATTGCTCGATCAGCCCATCTGCTTGGGCCATGAAATCCTCGATGTTGTCGCAGTTTCTACGTAATCTCAGTAACTGTCCTTTAGGGATATTTCTCTTCCATTGTGGGTGATGACAGCTCGTAGTGGGTATATACCCATTTTTATCAGTGGCCTTAAAATACGTTTTAGTATGCAATCTGTCTTCATTCTTGAAGATCACTAAATCTAGATATTCAATATGTTGATGGTTCCATTTTCCGGTAAAGGTAAGACCATATCTGTTGTTATTGAGGTTATTTAGAAACTGTTCAAATTCTTCTGGTGTTCCTTCCCAAATTATGAACAGGTCGTCAATATACCTCCGATAGAACTTGAGGTGGGGGTTGTTTCCTGTATATAAATACTCCTCCTCCCACATATTCATCAGGAGGTTTGCTACGCTCGGTGCGTAGCGTGCCCCCATTGCGACTCCTTTTTGTTGGACATAATAGTTGTTATTGTGCCAAAAAGAAGAATTTGAACAGTTTCTAAATAACCTCAATAACAACAGATATGGTCTTACCTTTACCGGAAAATGGAACCATCAACATATTGAATATCTAGATTTAGTGATCTTCAAGAATGAAGACAGATTGCATACTAAAACGTATTTTAAGGCCACTGATAAAAATGGGTATATACCCACTACGAGCTGTCATCACCCACAATGGAAGAGAAATATCCCTAAAGGACAGTTACTGAGATTACGTAGAAACTGCGACAACATCGAGGATTTCATGGCCCAAGCAGATGGGCTGATCGAGCAATTCTGTGAAAAAGGCTATAAAAAAGATGAACTGGTAAAATTAAAAGTGATTGTAGCGGCTATGAATAGAAGACAACTATTCACGAAAAATATAAGAAAAAATAAAGTAATGGACATAGCGTTCATAACGGGATTTAATAGCCAATATAAAAGCCTAGAACAAATTATTAGGAAGTATTGGCCTATCCTCAAGGAGGATAGAGTGCTTGCCAAGATATTACCGAACAAACCCAACTTTGTCTACAGAAGAGCCCCCAACCTACATGATCACCTGGTGCATAATGTTATCGACCCCCCTAAACAAATGGAGATTTTCCCTAATCTAAAAGGATTCTATAAATGCCAGAGATGCTTACCTTGTAGGGTTAGTAAGAAGGTACCCAGGAGGAGAGAAACCTTTAAATCTAAGGTTGACCATAAAGAATATAAAATCAGAAACTTGATCACGTGCCATAGCACTCACGTGACGTATGTCATCGAATGTCCTTGCCACCTCCAATATGTGGGTAGAACCACTCGGCCCTTATGTGTACGTATTCGAGAGCATATTCAGAATATAAGGAAAGGTTTCCCTAAACACAATCTGTCACGTCATTTTTATCAAGTGCACAAGAGGGACCCATCAGGGCTAATTTTCTATGGCATCGATTCCATAAAAAATCATTGAAGAGGAGGGAATAAGACTACCCTCATCTCACAGAATGAAACGGCTTGGATATACAGGTTGAGGTCCCTGGCGCCTAGGGGCCTCAACCTGGATATTGATCTGAACTGTTTTATAGCCGATTCTTGATATACATACAATTCTATCATGCATGGACATGGGGTACAGTTAGTCTCCAATTGAGCTGACATGTAGAAATCATAACTAACTCCCTATGTACCTGGATATCTCTCTCCCTTTCAGGAGCTAATTTAACCTATACATAGACATAATTTTTATGGGTCTTTATGTTACCTATATAGGTAGTAGTATATATATATATTAATTACCAGTTTTGGGATTTCGTTTTTAACAATTAATTATAGAAGTACACTTTCACATAGATTTAGGGTCTGTACACATTTATAACCATGGGTGGTTTAGTTTAAATAAGGTACCCACATCTTCAGGGTATGAAATGTTTTACACACCAGGGCTTAATTCCTACCATGCAGGATTCCCATACAGAGCATGCATGGTATGGCGTCATATTGACACACATCAACACATTCAATCACTAACACATGGGTGATAACACTACGCGACACTGACTATTATGTTTATATAAATTATTTTTCTAGACTCGTTATGATACATGGTTAATATAGAGTTCACTCTAATACTATATCTCCCAATTTGTGAGAGGCTACACCTCCTGATATGCAACACAATTTTATTAGTTTACAATACATAATTTTTCATGATAAGATTAGTAGGGGTTAGCATATAAATATATATATAGTCCATATGTTATAAGTAAAATTACGCTTTATGTCTGGATGTAAGCACGATGTACTAATTCTATACTCAGAAATTTCCCTGGATTATTGGTATATTGATATATTTGGTTATTGTTCCTCTTTGTGAATGAATCTTCTTTGGTTTAATGGAGAGCGCCTTCATGATTTTTACATATAATAATTTAGATATACATATTGCTTATAAGGGTCTAATATATAATAAACAAGGGACTAATCTGGAGTATATACATATCGATTTTAGAGTGGATACAATTATCTCCACAGCCCCGGGAATCTGAAGTGCGGGCAGTGTATGAAGGCTCTCTCTGTATAAAACCCACTGGAAGTAGGAGTGTGATACCGTTGCTGAGGACGTCATGTGACGAAGCGCGCACAACGGCATCACGCTCTGTCAGTCAGCTCCAAGGCATACGAGAGAGGAGGACGCTGTGTAGCGGCTGATGGATGCATACCCCCACCTCGCTGTTTATGCTGTTTTGGAGGGACTTTTTAAAACATTATACTGTTCAGGTTCACTGCTGTCCTAATCCATCTGGACAGAAGCACATAACAGTACCTGGATTTTGCCTTTTTATTTATTTTTAATTTTTGATTGCAAATCATTGGTTGCAGTCTAGTTCTGTTTGGTTGGATTTAATATTTTTAGCCCAGTATTTTTGTACTGTGGGCATATATATATATTTTTTAAATAAAATGGTTATACTTTATTACACCATGGAAGCTCTTTCTTCTTTTCCGAATGTATGAGGGGAGCAACGCCTCTAAGGACTGAAAAATATAGGAGTCACCCAGCACAACATACAACAGCTAGACGGCCCATTTTCCAACATAGGAGCATTCCCCCGGTGTGGGGTCTGGGAAGCTGATTACAGGAATATCTACCAGATGAAGCAGCAAGTGGAGTGACCCGGCATACTATACCTCAGGCGTTATACCCCCGGTGGGGTTCCGGGAGCTGGTGAGTAGGTAACCAACAGGGGGAGCACGAGAGTCACCTGACAAATTGATTCACCACCAAAGTCACCACTGGGAATCTGAATATTGTCTAGTAACATCAGTATATGGACTGTTATAATATAGATTGGAGATCTGATTGCTGGATGCTCTGCTCTGTATTAGCTGTTTTGTTTTCATGCGATTTTAAGATATGTCCAAAACGCATATGATATGAATATAGTATATGCAACCTTTATGCACATCACCGCATTAATATATGGTTTTTAGTAAATGCACACAATGGAATATAGCCTCTGGTTTCTTTTCTAGACGCTGTAAGACCTTCTATGGTGTGCGACACTTGATTTGTGTTACATATCTACCATAATTTTTAATTTCTGATTAGTAGGCATATAACTGGTTGCTGGGGTACTATTTATACCATAAGGGGAATTTAGATAACCTATACACGTTATAGATTCATCACTACAAGTAAGGGGGGATATACTACCAGGCTATCCCAGCGTATTATATTTACAGGTAGCGCCAATATACCCTAATTCTTTATCTATATACATTATGCAAAGTACCTTATAGGGACTTTGTGGAAAGGGAGGCAGCAACCTTTGTTTTCTGACCTTATAGCCAGTCCTAAAGCGCAGTTTTGTCACTATTTAAAAAGTATTGTATGGCCGTTAATCCTTCTGAGTGGGGATTGAGGTATATAGTGATGTTACGTCAAGAGAAATCCAATGGTATTCATTATCCCACTGATGATGAGTGAGAGTTTCAAGTAGGTGGCCAGAGTCTCTTATATACGCAGGGAGTCTTTTTTTGGTGTTGCATAGTGCACCTCTATTGGTCTTATAGACTTTAATGGAAATGCATGGAAAATGCAAGTAAAACACATGTACATGCCCTTTTAGTGCCTTATTTTGAGTTTTGTGTAAAAATATCCAGTCTACTCCTACAAAAAACCCAAAAAAAACGAATGTATGTAAAACACGCTACAGAAACGCACTGAAAAATCAATGATTTTGTAGCAGCACTAGCGTGAACCCAGGCTTAGGCTTCAGTTTGGCAATGTTAAAGGCAGATAATACGAAGAATGATGGCTGTTACTTTTTTTTTTATAATCAAAATTTTTTATCTCCATTTTATAAATACAACAACCAATTCATACATCATTACAAAGCCCCCTTTTCATCAAACCCAAAAACATAATACATTACATCCCTCCACAACTACATTCACCTAAAACCCACACCCACTTGTCCCTTCCCCTATTCCCCCTCCCCCCTCCATTTCGGAACCACCTGGTAGTCTGTCCGTTACTCCCCACCCACCCCAAAAAAAAAAAAAAAAAGGGAAGTGTTCATGTGTTTGTCAGATAACATTAATTAGTGTGAAAAGGCCCTTGTTGGCCAAACTATTCAAAAAAGTGTAATTACCAATCACCCATCGTGTACTATACGCCAATCTATAGCCCGTTTCCTCCCAACTGCCCATGTGAGAAGGAAAAAAAAAAAAAAAGGGGGGGGGAGTGTGCGTGTGTTTATCTATTAATTATTAATTGGTGTAAGAGGCCCTTATTGGCCAAACTATCCTTGCAAGTGTTGTTCCCAATTACCCATTGTGTAATCTAAAAATTTAATAGTATATTCTCCCAGCTAATACTGTCAGGAAAAAAAAAAAAAAGGGGAGTGTTCATGTGTTTATCAGATAACATTAATTAGTGTGAAAAAGCCCTTGTTGGCCAAACTATTCAAAAAAAGTGTAATTACCAATCACCCTACATGTACTATACGCCATTCCATAGCCTGATTCCTCCCAACTTAAACTGTGAGAAAAAAAAAAAAAACTAAAAAATTACGAGGGGGAGGTGAGAAGACTTTCCACTCTGTACTTACTTCATGGGGAGGGTGGGGGAAGAGTAAGAGGAGAGACAAAAAAAACAACAAAAAAAACCACCCCCTGTTTAATGGGTCAGCGTATTGACATCAAGACTCGTTCCCAGGTCAATACCTTTTATTATACATGTTCACAAGGACTGTAACACCGCCTCTCTCTCTCTTTCATCGTTCTCTCTCTTTCTCCATCTCAACAACACATTTTTTCCAACCTGCCCAGTTCTTTTCAAATTTCCCTTGTTGGCCCTTTACTACATGAACCCATCTTTCTGCTTCCATTATTAAACTGACTTCATTTCTCCATTCTGATATTGTGGGACCCTGGGTTTGCTTCCAAAATTTCGGTATGATTTTTTTCGCTGCATTTAATAAGTGCGGTGTTATACTATCCCGGTACTTTTTGTTGGGTCCCGGCATCCCGACGAATAAATAATGTAATGGTTTGAATTCCAGGGGCCCCACGGTCAATTTCTCGATCCATGGGGATACTGACTCCCAGAATGATCTAATTACTGGGCATGTCCACCACAGATGAAGAAATGTACCCTTCTGACCACATCTTCTCCAGCACCTATCGCTTAAGGTTGGAAACATTTGTGCTAGTTTAACTGGGGTCCTATACCATCTTGATAAAAACTTATATGCCATCTCTTGCACCTTTGAACTTATAGATGTGGAGTACGTTAATGATTATACTTCCACTCCGCCATATGTACTGGCCCAAGTCTGGACACCACCTCTGTCAGGGATAGTAGGACTCCACTCGGGGCGAACCTGCCACAGGTGGAGTCCCCATCCCAACCCCATGCCCCCAGATACCCCGTCTTCTCCCCCGGGGGGAACCAAAGGAATCCCTCCAGAGGAGCCAGAGGGGATATCCACAGGGCATATTTACCACTCTTATTCAACTTATCCCACACTTCCAGCATGTTCTGGGTTAGTGGTGACATCCACTAAGACAGCCCTCTTAACGAGCTTTGAATCCAAGGTGCTCCTGCAAGATTCCTCCCTGCCATAGACTTTTCTAATTGAACCCATAGTTTTTTGTGTGTGTCGTGGCACCAGTTAAGAATCCTGACTAAGGCCATGGCCTTATAGTATAAAGCTATATCAGGTAATCCCAGGCCCCCCTCGGCCTTATTTCTTCGCAGGATGTCATAGGCCAATCTAGGTCTTTTATCTTTCCATACAAAAGCCACGAACATCCTGCGCATCTGTCTGAAAAAGGATTCCGGTACCTTAATTGGTACTGTGTACAGTGTATAAATTAGTCTAGGAAGTATACTCATTTTTATGGCGTTAATTCTCCCAAACCAAGTTAAATATTGGCCCTTCCATTTTTTTAAATCTTCTGCTATCTCCGTCAGCAATACGCCATAATTAAGTTCGTATGGCTGTTATTTAATACTTATTGAAAGCCTGCTGGCATCTTCTTAAAGTGCTTGTCAGCACTTCCAGTGTGATCTGGATTTAACCCTCCCAAACTGAAGTTTAATGCCCCGTACACACGGTCGGATTTTCCGACAGAAAATGTGCGATCGGAGCGTGTTGTCGGACATTCCGACCGTGTGTGCCCTCCATCGGACATTTTCCATCGGATTTTCCGACACACAAAGTTTGAGAGCAGGCTATAAAATTTTCCGACAACAAAATCTGATCGCGTCAATTCCGACCGCCAGTTCTGACGCACAAAGTGCCACGCATGCTCAGAAGAAATTCCGAGACGGAACAGCTCGGTCTGGTAAAATGAGCGTTCGGAATGGATACAGCACTTTCGTCACGCTGCAATGTTTTAAATAGTTTAATACAGCGCACTCTGTTCATCTTTATAATGTGAGAAGAATGAAGTAGTTTTGCTGCTCATATTCACACAGACTTCTCACAAACGTATTTCTTTATTATTTATCGGGATTCCCTCAATATATTTTGATTTGTCACATCTGACCAATTTTTTTTGGTTGTTTTTAATTTTTCAAAATTTTTTTTTCAATTTTTCAAGGCTGTTTATTTTTTTTGGGTTTGTATTTTTTTCAAGGGTGTTTTTTTTTTCTTTTTACTCCAGAATATTTTTGTGTGTGTTTTGTGTGTCAAGTTACCACAACACCATTGATATCTTGTATTATTTAATCTCAATGAGATTGTTTGGTGTTGGTGTCCCTTGTTAATTTCACATTGTATTTTGAAATGTACCTGCCTCCTCACCAACAAACTGTTTTTTTTAAGGAAAACACACATAGGCGAGTATAATTGAAACAAAAATTCCTTTATTAAGGGCTCACAACCAAAGAGGGAGGCAATGCCGGAGAAACAGCAGAAGTTGGTGAAGCCTTTGACCCCCAGGGCACACATCAATTCTTTTCAAGCAAAATTGGTGGCCTGAGGAGTCCATATCTAAGGGAGTGCAGTCTGGTCCAGAAGTCCCAGGGATCCGGAAAGCAGCAGATGACATCTGTGTCCCCAGGCTGTGGTCATACAAGAGACTGCATCTTTTGTCAGAGCAGACTGAACCCAGGTCATCACTCTCTGGTCTTCCTTCCACGCTTCCTTCCACGCTGTGGCTGTGGTGGTGGAGTTGTGGCAGGAGAAGGAGGAGGAGGATGGTCCAACTCAATCACGTCGGTATTGGGTGTGATTTCGCCACTCACCCCCTTAGTTAGGGCTTTATAAATAAGTTTCTCACACATGAGGAGTTGACCCTCTTGCATGCCCTTCAGTTTGGTGGCAGCCATGCAGGCAAAGGCCTTTTCAGGAGTGGGTAAGGCTCTGAGGGACACAGAAGCCTCCTGAATGAGCCTGAGCACTGAATCCTGAACGTGACTCCCCTTCCTGGGTCTTTTGTATGGAAGGCGGAGGGGAGGAACCTGCGATTCGGTCAGGCTACGACTGGTCCCAGGCTTCTCCTGGCTGCCACTAACCCCCGTCTCCTCCTGGCTGCCACATTCCACGGCCTCCTCCTGTGTGCCACATTCCAGAGCCTCGTCCTGGCTGAGGTCTTCCTGTGTATGAAAAAGGGACATAGTTTTAGTTTTTTATTCATCAATCACACATAATTTTCAGCTTATGACTGTTGCAAATTGAATGTTAACAAATATAACAGACTATCCTTCTGAGCCCAGCATTTTTCATTCTTGTCCCAATTATTTATGCCCACTACTGTCTATTGATATGTAAAACACTTTCTTAAATCAGCAATTAGTGATCAATAATAACATCTAGTAAACATCATGTATTTATTGACCAGAAATCTGTAGAAGAATTCTATACCTGACTCCATCTGGGCTCCTCTACTTCTTCCTGGCTGGAAGTCCCAGGTTGGACATCGGAAGCCTCAGCTGGGGTGGAAGGAAGAGTGGAAGGAAGGGTTGAGAGGGATTCCCTGACTCCAGTCTGGTCTGACAGAAATCGCAGTCTCTCATAGTACCACAGCATGGGGACATAAATGTCATCTGCTGCAGCTCCGGATCTCTGGGAATCCGTGACCTTCTTGCGCTCCCTTAGATAAGTGCTCCTCAGGCCACCAATTTTGGTTTTTAAATAGGGGATGGTTGCCGTGGGGACCACCGGCTTCACCAACTCCAGCAGTTTCTCCAGCGCTGTCTGCCTCTTTTGTTTATTATTGTAATGTGGATGTTTCACCTGCCACAGACAGGGCAGCTCCCTGTACTTGTCTATGAACAGGGGGAGGAAGTTGTGGTCATTGAAGCTATCCCTTTTATCTGCAAAACACAACACGAGAAAAACCCTAATGTCAGGCAAAACTCTCCTAATCTTGTTACAATATAGGCCTCAATCTAGAAGCAGTATAGGCCCAAGTTTAGATCTTACCTTCGTTCTCACGATCGGTGCCTCCGATACGCCTTCCTCCGCTCACAGATCGTATGTACTACGCACGCGTGTTACGCTTAATACACACTGCGCATGCGTGTAACTCCGCCCGCCCGACGTTCTTTCTAGTCTATTCCCCGCCCCTTTTCGTTCAGCGCAGTGGGGGAAGAGCACATGGCGGAGACACAGCAGGTGCGTGCTAATTATAGCAACGAGGAGGAGGGGGAGGAAAGCCCGGAGCCTGAAACGTCTGGATCCAGAAGGAGACGATTTAAGGCATCAAATATGTCCTTTGGGGAGATGTTGGAGATGGTCGACATCCTGAAGAAGGCCGACTATGACGGGAAGTATGGACCTTACCCCAACCCCAATGTCAGAAAGGCCAAGATCATGGCGAAAGTGGTCAAGAGTCTGCACCGGAATTTCGGGGTACGTCGATCGAAAGATCAGCTCAGGAAACGGTGGTCGGACCTCAAATTAAGAGAGCATTAACAGTACAGAAAGATCCGGAGAGTGCTGCAAAAAAGTAAGTAGTTGTCCTGTGTTCCGATTCTTTTTATGTTTATTACGTTCGTGCTGCTCCATGTGCTTTTCTTAACTGTTATCCATTTCTAAATGTGAACTTTCATGTTCATGGGCACATTATTCGTTCGCATCAAACATTTTTCGTGCGGCCTAGAAAACACCATTGTTTTGGCCATATGCATTTGCCCACATTTTTTAGGGCCTACTTGTCTGAAACTAATTTGGTTGTGTAGATGGGTTTGTTACTAGAATGAAATGCAAAATAGATTCTGTGTAAGGAGAGGACACTCAGCAGCTGGTTACACATCTGGACGCTCGAGCACTAGTGTGGGACACAAGAACACCCTTTTTATTAGGGGTCCCACACAGGTGCTCCAGTGGATACTATAGGGGTATCTCCATCTGTGAAGCTTGTACAAAACAGGTAAAGTATTGAAGCTTGACAAAGGACAATAAAAATGCAACATCTTGGAACTCTACCAAAACAGACAATTGTACCCCACTTCCAAGCAATGTTTCATATTTATAGTCCTGCCATCAAATATCTGTGTGCTAAGTATACCATTTTTTTTTTAACATAGGGGAGAAAAGACACCCCTCATCTGAGGAGACCAGAGACCCCCCACCTCTGGAAGAAGGTGAAATCCACCCAAGCAACGCAGAGCAGGAGGAAGACGTGGTGGAAATTGGCACCACAACAGGTGAGTGTCTGCGCCACAGGCTCAGGTAAGAGATGGATGCCGGCATATTTATAATACATGTTTTTTTTTGGTTTCTATCTTTTTAGGTGATCGTGATGTTGTGGATCCAGATCCTTTCACCTCGGAAAGTGCGCAGATCCTGATCGGGGAGATCATGGGGTGTAATAGGGACTTGAAAAACATCAAGAAAAACATCAATGATGTTATTCAAAAAAATAAGAACATCATTGATGTTTTGGGGAGAGTTTAAAACCCCTCCAAATCCCTTTGTTTTTTGGTGTGCTACAATTTTTAAACTTTTTGTGTCAAATTGTAGAAAAGCCAAATTTTGAAGAGGCACAGTGTGTCAACATGTGCTATCTGCCATCACGGGAGATCAATGGATGCGTTTTGGGGGTGCAACCCTTTCCTCAATAATAAAGTAGCTGAGAGGAAGGGGTTGCACCCCCAAAACACGTCCCTTGATCCCCCCGTGATGGCAGGTAGCACATGTTGACATTCAGCTATTTGTGTGCATCTTCAAAATTTGGCTTTTCCGGGGGTGACTTCACCCCATCTGAACGCAATATCAAACACAGTTTCTAAATACTCATGTCTGATATTGCCTTCAAGTTCTACCAAATGTGAACTTTGTAAGTTTTGTGTCTTTCTTGTTGGTTTTAAACATGCCTGTTTTATCTTAAATGGACATTTCTACTTTTTCTAATGTGACCCCAAAAATTGTTATACAAAAAACATGTTGGTTTGTTTTAAAAACCTTTTCTAAATGCACATGTGATTGTGCAGGTATTAAAAAGATTGATAATCAAGAATGTGTGGATTATTGTCTCAACGCTACAACACTTTTGTGGTGCTCTAATTGATGTTTTCTGTGACAATGGGTGTTATTTCCTAAGGGCAAATCCACTTTGCACTACAAGTGGAGTTTCAAGTGCACTTGTAGTGCAAAGTGTCTTTGCCTTTAGTAAATAACACCCAACAGTGCTTTGTAAGGTTACACAATCACGCCATTTTCAGGACTCAACACATTTCTGTCAGGGTCAGCTAAAACAAACACAAGCAGTAAATGTCACCAAAGATTTACTTATTTTTTTTTTTATTTGAAAAAGGTTTTACACATTGTCTGGCATATTGATAGCCCCCCTACCCGCAAAGTATTCAAGGTATCTTAGCCGGACATCATGGGCACTCGGGGGGGGCAAGCCAGGACGGCCACTTTCAAGCGCCGTCAGGGTTGGTTCATTTTGAATTCCGGCCTCAGGCCCAACTGAGCTAGCATAGTTGGCAGAATGTTTCCATAAAAAGTTGTGTAGAACACAGCACGCCAGGATAATGTGATTCAGTTTATACTCCGCCATATGTATGGGTGTAAGAAATAGGCGGTAATTAAAAACCCTCTGGTCCGGGGTGAGGGTCCTCATCGGGAATGGCCGCATAAGATGGTCCCCCAGCGCAAAGGCTTCATCCGCAACAAAGACGAATGGGAGTCCTTCCACATTGTCTTCTTGAGGTGGCAAGTCCAAGCTGTCATTCTGGAGACGCCTGTAGAACTCGGTCTGGGCGATGACTCCACCATCGGATATCCGGCTATTCTTCCCCACGTCCACATACAGAAATTCATAAGTAGCTGACACCACCGCCAACATCACAATACTATTGAACCCCTTATAATTATGATAGTACGACCCCGAGTTGGGTGGTGGGACGATGTGGACGTGTTTCCCATGAATTGCCCCTCCGCAGTTAGGAAAGTCCCACCGCTGGGCAAAGTGGGAGGCCACTGTCTGCCATTCCTGTGGCGTGGAAGGAAACGGTGGAGTAAAATTAAAAAAAATGAATTAGTCTTTGTGCACATAAACAGGGAAAGCAGATTAGACACAAACATTGTTGGCCAACATCAAGATACCATTTATTAGAGGTAATTTTTAAACACCAATGTATAAGGTACACCTATCAGATTCCCCCTCCCCCCCTCTCATGGGCCATTTCTAACATTATGGGGGGGTGGGGGAAACTCTTGGACAGGTAACCCTCTCCACTTCATTGAGAGATGAATGCCTAAATAATGGGTATTACTTGGAACAGCCCCTCCTTAGTTACACTATTGACAGGCCACTGGACAGGTAAGAAGTGCCATAATACAAAGATATAAATACACACTGTACACATTTTAGCACATTTGGACATTCTGCTATTACCTATCAAGATAATAATAGGATACCCAAACTTTAAACAGTACCATTTGAAAGTATACAGGCAGGTCCTTGCACTACATGCTTTGGGGAATTCATCCATACATCTGACCACAAAAGAGGTAGGTATAGTGTGTATGGGTTTGGCAAAGACAGCAGATAGATGATTGAGGATAGATAGAGAATTGGTATCAGCTGACTTAGCAGTTGGGGGGAGGGAGGGTTCAAAATGATTTGGGGACCCCCCAAAAAAAGCCTCTGGCACTCTGCCTGAATTTAGAGCACAAATTACATTTTAGGGGTGTTTGGGGTAAAGCACTACTATGGAGCTGATAAAATACATTGTTAAGTGACTACATGAGGTGAATATAGGGCCAGGAGAGCATGCTGGGGAGGTAAGTGAAGGCAAATATGTATGAAGGAGCAAAAAAATAATTACAAAAATATCAAGCATGCATGAGGACAAAGGGGACATTCACAGCATATTCCAATCATGGTAATTAAGGAATGAGGAAAGAAATACAATATATTATCAAACATTATATACAATAAAATGTGATATTAAAGGATAAAAATCTTACCTTCATATACTCCTTCTGCAGGACCTGGATGATGGCAGAACAGGTCTCTTAGATAATGATACCCAGAGCCTGGGGGGAGATGCCTGTTGAGAACATCAAGTCCTGCAGGCTTCTCCCTGTCGCCAAGTACTGCAGGGTGGCGACGAGCCTCTGCTCCGGAGTGATGGCTTGCCTCATGCAGGTATCCTGCCTGCTAATATAAGGGGTCAACAAAGCCAACAAACGGTGAAATACGGGGTCCGTCATCCGGAGAAAGTTCCTGAAATCATCAGGATTATTCTCACGGATCTAACGGAGCAAAGGCATATGACAGAACTGGTCACGCTGAAGCAACCAATTCTTGGTCCATGAACTCCTCCCCACCCTGTTCATGGACTCGACTTGTGTCAAGGTCAGGACCCCAACACCAAGCCCCCGCACAGCACGAACTCTACGAGGAGTACGTAAACGTAACATGGCTAGAAAACGGTCGGCTGCTCAGAACGAAGTAACAGAGTGCACTGAAGAACAGCAAGGCCTGTGAAGAGCGACCTGAAAAACAGTAACGAACGAACAAGAACAGAATGACAAGAGTCACGCGTCACTTGCTGCATGCACTGAAGAGCAGATACAAACCCACAAGCACAAACTGAACAGCAGAAAGCGATCTGAAAACCACGAGTCTGAAAAAGCGCGAATCGTCTCTCACCAAACTTTTACTAACACGAGATTAGCAAAAGGAGCCCAAAGGGTGCCGCGCTTGGTTCTGAACTGGCCTTTTCTAGTCTCGTCGTACGTGGTGTACGTCACCGCGTTCTTGACGATCGGAAATTCCGACAACTTTGTGCGACCGTGTGTATGCAAAACAAGTTTGAGCCGACATCCGTCGGAAAAAATCCATGGATTTTGTTGTCGGAAGGTCCGATCAATGTCCGACCGTGTGTACGGGGCATTAGAGTGCTTTAAAGACTTCCAGAAACTTGGCAAAAGCTTTGAAAATGCTGTGTAAAAGGCATCTCATACACACTCTTCTTGTACCAGCTAAACTTCATATGTAAAACGTCAGTCTGTTCACATGAAACATTTCCATAGACCAAGCATCAAAATAAAAATATTCGACAGACATCTAAAAAGTTATATACAATGCACCCATCTCCTGTTCCTGGAAAGCACAGTTTAGTATTTATGTGGTGTTGACACCATGTCTACTTATTAGTAGAAAAGTTATTGCTCATAGGAGGAAATCTTGTACAGCACATAAATTTACAAGCTTGGTGTAGATGAGCTTACCTGTATCCAACACATTTAAAAAAACATTCTAGTAACAGGAGATGCTAAGAGTTCTCCATGTCCACTGTAGCTTGAGTAATACAGGCAGTCATTTTCTATGACAGTCTTTGAAACTACATTTTCTAGCAAGCTTTACCATCCATTGTATGTCACTGCCATCTCTGCCCTACCACCCCCCGCCTCCCCCCACACACACACACACACTTTATGACGCTAAGATCATTTGGAAGTATTTCTTTTAAGTTTGTGCATCGTAAGCAACCTGTACACCATTCTCTCCCACCCCAGTACATGGAAATCAGTCCCACCTCCAAACTTCACTGTTGGTATGGTGTTTTTAGGGCGATGTGCAGTGCCATTTGACCTCCAAACATGGTGTGTATTATGGCATCCAAAGTGTTCAATTTTGGTCTCATCTGACCAGACTATATTCTCCCAGTATTGCACAGGCTTGTCTAAATATTGTGCAGCAAACTTTATACAAGCTTCAACATGCTTTTTCTTCAGCAATTGTCAGAAATCTTGCGTGGAACACCTGGTCGTGGCAAGTTTATGGTGAAATTATGTTCTTTTCACTTCCGGATTATGGCCCCAGCAATGCTCACTGGAACAATCAGAAGTTTAGAAATCCTTCTGTAACCAATGCCATTGCAAAAAAAAGGCTGCAAAGGTCTTGAGAGATCTCTTTGCTTTTACCCATCATGAGATGTTTCTTGCGTGACACCTTGGTTATGAGACTCTTTATAGGCCATCAGTTGAAGACTGAACCAGCTGATATTAATTTGCACTGACAAGGGGCAGGATTGCTTTGTAATTACTGATAGATTTCATCTGGTGTCTTGGCTTTTCATGCCTTTTTGCACCTCCCTTTCTTCAGGTATTCAATACTTTTTCCCCGTGTCATTCCATTTTATTACACATAACCTAATTTCTGAACATATTTGTTTGGTTTCTTTGTATGTATGGATTGCATGGGTTAACGACGTGGTGAAAATTTCATGTTAATAGCACCTTTAGAAATTTACCTAGAAAAATGGTGACATGTTCAATACTTATTTTACCCGCTGTACATGAAGCTAGTATGACACAAATGTGTCTCCTGTAGCCAATGTGGGTTCTGGGACAGTTTGGTATACAGTAGCTGCCCAGTTGTGACTTGTGAATAAAACTTGGGAGAGATTTTTTTGTTCAGTTATAGAGTAGGAACAGGTTTTAACTACTGCCAGACTTTCATTTTTGTGCAGTCATTGCAGATATTTCTCCATCCCTTCCTACCTTGGCGACATGACCCACCTTTAAGTGTTCCCTTTGGGAGATTACCCCTCTACTCCTGGTGATAACGGTCACTGGTAGGATATTTCCTTGCTGTCTGTCCTGGTGACCGCTTAGAGTACATCTTCCTAGGGGGACACAAATTGTGCAAATCACTAGATAAAAGTTGTAACTCCTTTGCATCCTTGCAAAAAAAAAAAAAAAAAAGCTCTGGTGTCAGTTTCATGTAAAAAAAAAAAAAAAAAAAAAAAAAAAAAGTTGATCTCCATCACATGCTGTAGAAGTACCAGAAGATAGTACAGTACTGTGGTGCAGCCACCAGCAATTAATACAGCCTTCCAAATGGACATCCCTAGAGACCATCTTACTTGTATTATAGGAGGAGATGACCATCTCCCATATGAGCCTAAAATCTAGGAAGCAGTTTTGAAGCCTCTGAAACGAATACCTTATGCAGAAGACTACTCTGAACCTTCTCACACTTGCATGTGGAAGCAACAAATAGTACTATCTGGATGGAAAGATATTTATACCCATCTAGTATACCTTATAAACGTTTTAGGATAAGGGACAAGTGGGTTGAGACTCCTGGGCTGCCATCCCTGCATTTATTAGGCACTCCTACAGAGTGAGCACGCTTTATAGTGTCAATCCCACTCTTGGCTTAAGATAGCAGTTACCCGGAGCTTCTTTATTAGTGATTTCACCCAATAGCGAGGGATGCTGGCGACTGGGTTGTGGGATGAGTTGAGCGATTTCTATTTGCAATGTACTTTGGGTCATGGGATACATGCATGCTACTGAAGCACCATCTTGTGACTGATCTGACCTGTGCTCCACTGATTGACAAATGTACATGTGATTGTGAGGTCCACTATATTCCTTCTTTAGGATTTAAAAAAAAAAAAAAAAAAACACACCTCAATTACCTGCCTAAATACAGCTTTACTGCTTACAATTGCCATTACAAACCAGCAATAACCCAACAAATATTAATCACTTGCCGCCCGCAATGTAATGGGGACGCTGTAAGCAAAGCGATGTACCGGTGCGGCACTGCCTACTTCCGTGTACATTACATATAGTTAGGCACATATTCAACCCCTTAATCTCCCTAGATGTTAACCCCTTCCCAGCCATTGTGATTAGTACAGTGACTGTATATTTTTAGCACTGATCAATGTAATAATGGCACTGTTGATGTCAGTGCCATTTAGTCAGTTCACCCCATGCGTCAGTGTCAGCTTGTCCCCTGCAATATCGCAGTTCCATTATAAGTGGTTGATCGCCACCATTAGTAGTTTGAAGGAGCTATAACCATTATGCAAACCAACGAATATACACTTATCCGGATTTTTTTTATTTTTATCAAAGACATCAGCACAATACATTTTGGCCAAAATTTATGAAGATAGATTTGTTTTTAATTTGACATGTTTTATAGCAGAAAGTAAAAAATATTGTTTTTTTTCCCTACATTTTTCGTTTTTTTTTTCGTCTGTAGCGCAAAAAATAAAAACCCAGTGGAGAGCAAATACCAAAAGAAAGCTCTATTTTCATGCCCATGCAATTGGCAGTTATAGTAGTGCAGTGCCAAATAGCAAAAAAATGGCCTGGTCACGAAGGGGGTAAAATCTTCCAGAGCCGAGGTGGTTAAAGCGATTATGAACACCATTTATCTATATTTTTAAATAACTGTTTTATACTTACCTGCTATGTGCAATGGAACTGCACAGAGTGAAACCAAACCTCTTCTGGAGTCCCCTGCCCACACTCCTGGCTCCTCCTCTTCCTTTAGTAAGCAAGCAGCTTACTATGGGGGCACACCTGCATGCTGGCTCCCGAGCCACGCTGCCTGCATCCATAGACGCAGACAGTGCGGCTCATCCCTGTCCTCCATATTACAGGATTTGACTGCATGAGGCGGGCACAGCGCTGGATCAAGTAAGGACTCGTACAAGTATAAGGTGGATGGAGGGGGTATTAAGGTAACAAATATTTACGCTTTAGAACCACTTTAAGCAGCAAATTCAATTTTACAGCAAGTACAAGTAAAAAGTAGTTGCCATGTGCACCAGACCTATGCCATGATTGGAGGGATTAACCTGATACAAAAACAATAAACCCTACTGCAATAATCACTGATATACTCCGTAATTACTTTGTTTTACCAAAATGAAAGCAAAAACACCATGTACAAAACATCACCTTTTATTATCATAAATCTACAAATTACATTTTATTATTATATAAATATACAAAATACTTAAGAATTTATATAAAAATAGTTCAAAACAAACAAGAATCAGTATCAAAAAACAAATACCATAGCAGCTTAAATTGGCTTATTCATAACAAGTATTACGAAAATACTTTCCATATTTCAGATGATATGGATTTTTTTGCATGGTATTAAAAATGTTTGCACATTTAGTTTATTAGCTTAAAACAAATGAGGTATTTTTTAAATGCTTATAGGTGTGGCAGAGAAAAAAAATTCTTTCCATGTGACCATAAAAATAAACTGCAAGTTTGGATCAAAATGCCACAATCTAATCATTAGCTTCACTGGAATGATTTAAGCAGCAGCTCAGTTTGTATGAATAGTAGTCTATAAAATAAAGCTCCATATCCAGATTTCACACAATTTCACATTATGTTCAAAGTGCACCTAACAACTGAATCGATGAAGACCATTTCACATTGTTCTCAGCAATGGAGATGCTCATGAGCTGCTGGAGGGAGATTAAGAATGTTCTGGTGTTAAGGAAGACAAAACTAAAGCAGATAAACAATCAAAAATTACAATTAGTAATGTAATGGTTGTCTGGAAGACGCTTATACTGTAGATTATGTATGTGAGAATACCTACCTATATGACTTCACAAGCCATATATTCAGGGTTTTTATCTGTACAAGTGGAGACCTTTCAGGGGTACATTACAATATGAACTGAATACTAATAAAGGGGTTCTTAAGATGCTGAAAATATAAAAAACACATTCTCTAATAAAATATTTTTATTTGTTTTATATAGTCCTATCTTATCATAATAGTGTAGGCGGTCTGTATCCCAGCTGAGGAGATTTACCCTATTTTGGTGACTAATTTAAAAATAATTTCTCATTTTTCTAGTGGTTTCATTGGAGCAGGATTATGCATAGTACTGCAAGCTATTTGAAAAATTTTAGATGGACAAGTAGCGGCTATGCTGAGCTTCCTCTCAACATTCAATGCAGAATCCAAGCCTCGAGAGCTCCACATTCAATGCAGAATCCAAGCCTCGAGAGCTCCAACACCTTATTAGGGCAGACAGTCTTTAAATTTAGTTTACAAATGATAATGAGATCTACCAGCACAGTACAGATAGAGTAGTTATAGTAAACGTTAACTCCACAGCCCCTTCCTTAACATTACGTAGGAAATGCAAAGTTGCTAGTTTAAGCATGTAAAATTCACATACAAATGTAAGCAGAAATTGTTTTTATTTTATTTATTTTTTTAAGTTGTGCTATGTGAATAATGTTGTGTAACAAATATAAAGTAGGAGTTATCCTAACCAGGCTGCAAAAGTGGAAGTACATTTTCAGTTTATATTTACTTTAACAAAAAGTGGTTAAAGAAACACCTGTTATTGCTTGGAAGGTATGATGCGCTTGAAACTAGCAAAGTAGAACATTTTTACTTTTGGACACTTTAATAAAGGGATAGAAGATCATTCCTCTATACGTGGATTAAGTAATCGTGAGATTGTAAATTGTGTATAATAGAGCAATGCAGATCTAAAACATATTACTAAAAATGTATTCGCATCAAAAGGATATTAAATTCTCATTCCCCAGATATCCGATTAGTTGCTGTAGCGAGTCGAAGCGGGAAAGAGTTGGAACGCATCCCAACAAGATCAGTTTGTGCTTTGCTCGTGTGAGGGCCACATTCAGCCTCCTCCAATCCTTCAGAAGATCACCAAGCTGTTCAGACAGAAAACAAAATCAGATTCCCATTCACAGTTTTCAATGTTTATTCTACTTGTAAGAACAGAAATCTTTATACAGCCCCCCTCTAGTTTCTTCCGAAAAGTACACAACTTACACCCTACAAGCAGTAATACAGCAGTACAATGTATCTCTATTAAAAAAAGGGACAAAAAAAAAAAAAAAAAAAAAAAAACTTAAAGAGGGTCAGACAGTCCAACAAAAACTGGGGTTTGTTACCAGTAGCTGTTGGAATTTTACTTCTGACTGAACAGGCTATAAATAAAATGACAGGTGACCAAGTTTTAATTGCATCCATGTAGATCCCCTTGAATCCTAGACCCAGACTGTAAATTGGCACCTCAACTTCCTATTCTCTCCTGGTGCTATTCATTCATATGTCAGAACCTCTGCTGTCCAATGAAGCTCTGGCATTCGACAGCAGAAAGACAAGGGCCTGGATTTATCTCAACTTGGACAGAACTAAAAGCCCTACGTACAGCATGGACCAAAGTATCAGAGCTTAGCCTGATATGACAATCACACAACCTGGTACTTGTCTACGGTGTTAACCTCCTAGCTCCTCCTAGTCCAGGAGTCCTAGCTCTGGACTCCTTTCTATATTGATCTGAGTAGTGTATTTTTCTTAGTGGAAAATAAAACTTGTGTTGCTGTCTCCAAGACACCAGGCCAGACCTAAAATTCATTACCATACTGTTATGAACTGATATGGTATTTTTAAGACACCAGCTTTGCACAGGGAGCAAGCAATGCTTGTTGGCTCTTTTAAACACCAAGGGGGTGGCGCTCAGAGAAAAAAAATGTTTTTAATCTCTGGGGGTCACTGTATATGAAAGTATCATGTGATTTCTGACAGGCAGAGTAAAACAATATAAGCCCTGATTAACCATTTGCCTACTAATATCAGCAAATGAGGGAGAATAGGAATGAAACTTGCCTTTCCATCAGTATTGCTTCTCACAAATGAAACGATGATCACACTTTTATCTCTCCCTTGGTACTTGTCTACAGTGTTAACTTCCACAGTGCTAGAGGACAGCTTCGCAAAAGAAGTGGAGATAACTTTTAACTGATGGCGATAGGGAGCGATAATCCCAATGTCTGATGGTTTACAGCCAGCCTAAAATAAGAAAAACAAAATGGAAACAAACAACATATAACAACTTAGCATTAAGGTTCAACTACAAACTTGTCTTATTATTTGTTTTTGGACAGAGCAGAAATAGGGTTTTTTATTGCCAGGTCCTTTTTGAGATTACTCTGAGAGTACGGCAATTCATGAGAAATCTCTCAATTGGGGACAAAGACAAAAAAAAATCAAACATACATTTTTAGCAGACAGAAAGGAGGAGACTTACTAAAACTGGACAGTGCAAAATCTGGCGCAGCTCTTCAAAGAAACCAATCAGCTTCCAGGTTTTATTTTCAAACCTTAATTGAACAAGCTGAAGTTTTAAGCGGATTGGCTACCATGCACAGCTGCACTAGATTCCAAGTGCTCCAGTTTTAGTAAATCTGACTAATAGGGTCAGAACTTCTGATAACCATTTTACTGTTATTTGTGTCTTCTAGGCTTTGCAGGGACATGAATGAGGAGAAATCTGCCTAATGGGTCACAGACAGAAATAGAAACCTGTCAAAATCCTATCTTCTGCCATCCAATATATAAAAACACATTTTGCTGGAGTTAAGCATTAAAGTGGTATTAAACCCTCAGTGCAAATTTCTGTTTTGCCTCTAGCAGAATGTAACTAGATTGTAAAACAAAATGTGTTTATCCCTTCTGAAAGAGTTTCAAGCCATGTCCCTCACTGCTGCTCTTTGCTGAAACTTCAACTCAAGGAGTGTGCGCTGTGCAAAGAGCTTAGAGCTTGGTCACTGGAACTACATGTCACACGATTCCTTGCGCACCTGTCACAATGCACATTCATGCACTAAGCATAGCACCTAAAAACAGACGTGTTGGGACTAAATGTCCTAATATTCATTGTGCACCAGCACCAAGAATGATACCTGAGCACAGTAAAGCAGCACACAAAGATAAAAAGCAGGCCGGGAAAGCACACATCAGGGTGGCTACACTCAGCCTCCAGGGAGACCCTGCCAGGCAACATAGTTACCCTAAAAGCAGAAATGAATTACACTGAACCTGCAAAAGCTCATTATGCTGCATACATATAGGGAACTTAAAATGAGCATTAAAAAAGGAGAAGTATGGCCATTATAACTGTACTGCTTCTATGGATCACAGGGGTGCACTTCGTTTTGCACTCCTGTGACCAGTTTTCAGTCAACAGCGGGATAAATTCAGCTTTACAGTCGGGATTCACCCAGATGCCTGGACCAGAGGCTGGCTCAGCCTCTCAGTGAACCACTGAGAGATGGAGCCAGTCACTTCCACCCCCTCCACAGCCCAGCTCTCCAGTGAGCGCTGGAGGGGCAGAGCACAGAGATAGAGACTGACAGTCACTGGTCTCTGCACACAGTGGAGGGTAGAGCTGAGCAATCACCAGTGTTAGATCGCTCAGTTCTCAATGCAGAGCCAGCATGGGACAGATGCAGCATCAAATTAATGCTGCACCCACCCAGGAGAGTATAAATGTTTTTTTTTCCCCCAAGCCCATACTTCTTTTAAGCCAAGCTATGCTTATACTTTCTCTATGGAGGGTTTAGGAATAATTGTATATTTAAAATTACCACTAGATATATACAGTGCATAACAGATTAAAATAACCACAAAATCACATGTTCCAAAAAAAAAAAAAAAAAAAAAGTGTACCTGTCAGGGCTGCTAGTGAGGTGAGGCTGCCACACTATAAAAAAAAAAAAAGGGTGTCCATTCAAGACCACCATTTTTTATTGAAATACCTCTAAAGTGTAGTTCCCATTCTGAGGTCTAAAATTATCACAACACCAGGATATACAATACATTACAGTGTTCATCTATTAAGGTTAGTCCAGGCCACAAATCTCTGTATAAGATACGGTGTTCAATCCTTGAACTGATAAACACCGAATGCAACTAGCAAGGCAAAAGCTGCTTCTATCATTGCGACATGGCATATGCATAACAAGAACAACCTTTTGTTAACCATTAAATCAGCATCACCATGGTTACCAGGATTACATACCTTTCCAAAAAGAAATGCCAGGTACGCCACCAGCTTAGCTTCAATCCAGTTACTGACACCACATTTCTCTTCTGTCTCTGGAGCAGGGATCTAGAAAAACAGAATACCACATTGCCTTTTTGTTTTGTTTTTTTACTTTTCTCCTGTTCCACGCATACACAGGGACGACTGACTTATGTATCAGTCAGACTGACTATCAATGAAACTGGATACAAAATGTCATATGTAACCTTGATGTACTGGAAACAGAGTTATCGTTTTAGCAAATAAAATGCTATCCCCATTGTGTGAAAAAGGCAGGAACAATTTCAAAGTACATTAAATAATGTACCGATTTTTATTTTAAACAAACCAATAATGAAAAAATATACTGTCCTCTGTAGTAATTTTTGAAAAAGCTTCTTATATATTTTATCTTGTAGAAATAGAAGCTCCAGACTCCTGCTGATGTCTATTATATGGGGGAACAGTAGTCACCTGACCTCTGCTGAAGCTACATAGGGAACATCTTTGTGAAGCCAGCCAATCAGCATTTCTGCCTGAACTGTGAATATTTACCTTAGCAGAAACGTGACCAGAACTCCAACCCTAATTAATATGACAGAACCAATGGAAGCAACAGAATAGGAATACAACTACAGTGTAATCCACCTTAACATATGCAAAAGCCCCTCTAACATTTAAAGTAAACGAGTTTGGAAGGAAAGAAATGGCCCCCTTTGACCATTCTGAAAATGCTAGTTGCCCGACTGTCAAACTGAATCTTTGGCTTACATCCTTTCAATAATTTTGAATGAGGCGACATAAATTCTGTTTTTACTTGATGCATACTAGTTCTGGCTCAAATACTCATACATTGTCAAATCAGCATGACAGGCAGGCATCTAGAATTTTTTTTTCTTGTGGCAGGTATCCATTAACATGTAACCACTCTGATGAGATTAGAAACCAAAATCCAGAAAAATTAAATGACTGTTCAGTACTGCAGGTGGTAATAAAATCTAGTCTTTATTGTTTTGTCTCCCCCTGCTGGACATAGAACCTAGCTATTACAATAATTGTTTTGGTATACCTTTACAATCATGTGACCTATCACCTCCTCCATCCCCCACCCCATTTTCCCTTCTCCTTTCTTTCTCACATACTCCTCCCTCTCAACCACACACCCACTTAATTGTGGATGGGAGTTCTTGTCTACCCACAAATCTCACCCCTTTTCTACTACATCCATTTGAAGAGGGTTACTTACTACTTCACCATTAACCACACACACCCCTTTGTTTTCCTTTAGCCTTCCTTCGAAAACCTTTGCATCTGTAATGATCAAACTCTTCACAGCAAATTGAATTACAGATAATCGTCCATTAACTGCTCTAAGTGGTACCTTACATTTCCAGAGCATGCAAGATGAATAACATTGTGGATCCATCTTACATGTCATGGAACCATGGAACTACCTTTTCAGCCTGTTTATTGGTGATACTGACTACTTCATCTGTACTGTAACCTGTTTGCTTGACACGTGCTGTATCAAACTTTAGATGCACTTCAGCTTAAATAATGTCTAAAAATAAATGAATAAAAATGGGCCATGTGAAAAAGGAAGCGGCTCTCTGTTCTTCTAAATTATCAATTTACTCTTTGCTTTTACAAAGCTGGTGAGCAGAGTTAAGCTGGGTACACACGTAAAGTTTTTTTATTCAACACAGCAGGCTGAACGGAAAAAAAAACAAAAAAACAAAACACAGGTCGCCTTACTTCCCTGCTGAGCTATTGTATTCTGACAGGGGGACAACCATTGGCTGCAAGCGCTGATCAGATGCTGGTTTTCCAACATGTTCGTCAGTCATAAGACTGCTTCTGTCAGACAGTGAGCTGTACACATGTGCTGAAAGTCGTCTGGTTCCTGCCAAATTGACTGTTTCAGCCTGTGTGTACCCAGCCTTAGGAAAGCTTACATTCTCTGTATTGAGGAAGACGACAGGGTTACTGGGCTCCAGGACATCTTTGATCCAGGCAGTTTCAGGAGTCTCTCTGATTTCCAGCTCCAGCTTTAAAGACTTCAGCTGAGGTAGCTGGACTGTTGCTGTAGACACCCGTTCAGAGGCACACTCTAGACGTCCTTCATATACCAACTTATTGCTCAGGGACATTATTTTGCTGAAAAGAGCACAAGTCATCATTACTTTAATGAAACAAGCAAGTATGTGCTAAATTGTATGGCCAAAATAGTATCATAATCCTTACCTATTCATGCGATACTGCACAGTCAGGTTGACAACTGCATCTTGGTTCTTCTCCAATCTTTTGAACAAGCTTTCACTCATTCCTAGCTCTCTGCCAAAACAGATTTAGGCCTGTTATGCAATACTAACATTAGAGAGGAATAATGTGGAAGTTTTTCATCACTGGAAACTGAAAACACATGACCCCTGTCTCAAACAATAACAAAAGAGACTAGAAGGTGGTCAATAATCATTGCTCATGTAATGGAATATACATAATATATAATATTACCTGGCTTCTGCACTTTGAACAAGAGGAGGAAGTTGCTGATGATCCCCTACTAAAACAAATCTGTCAGCGAAGAACAAGGGGCCGAGGCAGATTGGCTGGCTGATCTGAGAAGCTTCATCCACAATGCAGAAATCAAACCTCCGTCGAGTGAAGATTGGATGGTTGACTCCCATACACGTTGTCCCAACAACAGGCTAAATAACAACAATAATGCTTTTAAAACCTCATGAGCGCTTCAACACGTATCATGTCTACAAGTAGCAAAATGTTCAAATGGACAGCACAGAGTTTCACAAATCTTAACTTATGTACCACTGGCTTATTGTCAAACCACATTTTTATAATATCCAACATACCTGGCTGTTATAGAGTTCTTCTAACCCACTTAATGTCTTTATTGATTTGGCTTGGAGGATTTCTTCTTCTCCAAACTTCTGAATCTCTGGATGGATCTTCTGGGTTCGTCCCAAGCGCAGAAATCCTACCTGGAATCTTTTCAGCTTCAACAGAATATTGTCTACTGCAGAGTGTGTGTAACTGGTCAGCAGCACACTGAATCCACAGGCATAGAGGATTCTTACCTGAAATAGAATAGAATCTTACATTGCACCAAGAAACTTAGAACTGAAGGTCCCAATAACCAAAAGTTTAGGCTTTTACTGTATGAGGCCATGGTTACATTAAAAAATGCATAAGCATAGCAGGGGAAATAAAATGCAGGGCCCAGAACTCATTACCATTTAATGTAACCAAAAGCAGTCTGCTTTCTTCCTATACTAAATGGAAAGCATACTTTTTATGAGCACACATATTCAGCAAATGTTGTAGTGTTCACCTTAATGTTTATTGTGAATTGCACATTTTTGCTTTTACGATCCCCCAAAAATTGGGATGCTGCGTAAAGTCTACAGAATAACAGAATGCAATGATTTGCAAATGTCCTAAATAAACCCATATTTTATTCACAATAGAAAACATATCAAATGGTTAAACTGAGAACCCCCCCCCCCCCCCCCACAGTTCATGGTACATGTAAGATTTGTCTCCACAGCATGAACGAGCTGACAGTGACCACACACCTGTGCTGGGATGAATATAGGGGTCACTCTGCCCCGTCAGATATAAGACCCACATCATGTGATGCACCCTTACCCAGTGACAGGGAGAAGAACATTTTTCAACAGTTCAGTAACAAGACTGAGTATAAAAATGGCATCCTAGAGAGTCAATGTCTCACAAGTAAAGATGGGCAGAGGTTCATAAATCTGTGAAAAGTTGTGTCTAAAAAAAATGTCAAACAATTTCAGAATAATGTTCCTAAATGCAAAATAGCAAAGACTTTAAATCTTTTGATATTATGTACTTGTAGATGATATATTTTCTGGAGAAAATCAGTGCGCAAGGGACAAGGCTGAAACACAATAGTGGATGCCCGTAATTTTTATATCCTCAGACAGCACTGCATAAAAAATAGGTACGATTCTGTGATGGACATCACTGCATGGGTTTAGGTATACTGCCAAAAATCACTGTCTGTGAACACATTTCACAGTGCCATCCAAAAATGCAAGTTAAAGCTTTATCATTTAAAAAGAGCAATGTCTGAACAGGATCCAGAAACCCCGCTGTTTTCTCTAGGCCAAAGCTCATTTAAAATGGTCTGTTGCAAAGTGGAAAACTGTTCTGTGGTCAGACAAATTAAAATTTGACATTCTTTTAGGCAACCATGGGCGTCACATTCCCCAGACTTCCAGACTAAAGAGGAGAGGGAGGGACCTTCCAGTTTATTATCAGCGCTCAGTTCAAAAGCCTGCATCTCTGATGGCATGGGGGTGCATTAGTGCCTATAGAATGTGCAGCTTGCACACCTGGAAAGGAACCAGCAATGCTGAAAGATATATCCAGGTTTTAGAGCAGCATATGCTCAGGCAAGAATGGGACAACTTTTCTCTCCCAAAACTCCAGCAACTGATCTGATCAGATGTTAAAAAAAGAGGGGAGGATACACCATGGTAAACATGGTCCTGTCTCAACTTTTAAGGAATTGGGGTTGTACTTTGCAAGGTTTTTGTTGTCCTGTTCCAACTTTTGTGGGACAAATTGCTGCCATCAATTTCAAAATTACCTTCGGCTTTCCTAAAATGGTACATTTTCTCAGTTTAAAACTTTAAATATATTTTCTATTGTGAATAAAAAATGGGTTTAGGAGTTTTGTAAAACATTGAATCCCATTTTTATGTTAATTTTACACAGCATCCCAACTTTTTTGGAGCTGTAGAACAAAGTTTTTAATAATCAGCCACAAAGGAAGCTCTCTGTGGCTCAAATGAACCTCTCAGCCTCTGCTTAACAGGAATGCACAGTGGTTTTGTACTTTTTCTCTATGGTTTATTATTGGTCAGAGCTAAACATTTTATACAGTTCACCTTTAGCCCCGATTTACACTGATGCAATCTTGGATGCGTTTCAGAACCCATAGATTCGCATGAGAAGTGAAATAACATGCGTTTCAATGGAAGCTGTTGACATATGTTCAGTCCAAATGCGATGCAATTTAAAAAGTGCACGTTTGGTGTGATTTTGTGCCCGATAGTTGAATGGAAAAGGCATAGGTGCTCAAACGTGATTCCAGTGCCTTTTGTAGGGGAGAGAGAGAGAGAGAGAGAGAGAGAGAGACAGAGAGAGAGAGACAGAGAGACAGAGACAGAGAGACAGAGACAGAGAGACAGAGAGAGAGAGACAGAGAGAGAGAGACAGAGAGACAGAGAGAGAGAGAGAGAGAAAGAGTCATAAAAAAAAAAAAAATCGCAGCTGCATTCAAATTACAATGCAAATGCATTAAAATTCCAGATGAACGCGGATGAAGTCGCACTGCCTGTGATCCTTCAAATCTCCCTACAAAATACATTAAAATCATATTGCATCAGTGTGAACCTAGCCTTAAAGTAGACCTGCATTATTTTGCATCTTACCAAAGTACAGATGGTTGTAGTTTTCCCTGTGCCAGGCATGCCAACAATAAGTGTGTAGTCTTTTGACAACAGGACGCGTTTCATTGCTTGCTTTTGCGGCTTGTTAAGACCTAGAATGGTTAAAATTTACAATGTGAATGAAAGATTGCTACTTTTTCTTCGGGCAAGAATATATGGTTTTCATACAGTACATGCATACGTGAAACACAAATACTATACAATTTTTACAAGCAGAGTTCTTAATGCACAGCTTGCAGCAGGTTGAACCACAAAGAATTTAGAACTTAAAAGATTGAGAGTTTAACCGTCTAATTATTTCTAATGTCCGAGTGACTCCTGTGGGGAGAAATGTGTGCACAAGAGCAGTGGCAGCACCCTAATTGGGTAAGAATATTGAAGACTTCAAAACAAGTGAGAACAGCTAGATTTATGAGATCTAAACCTCAGTCTCCAAAGAGCCAGTGGGTGGAGTCAGACTACCAGAATCCACCTATATCCCAATGACACTTTCATAATAATTAAGAATGACTCTTTAGGGAAATAACTTTGACTGATATTTGAATACAAAGTGATGAAATTTGGTCTTAATTGCATTTGGAAGCTGCCAAAAAAATCTCTTTTATAATATATCCTATATCTTATAATAAATCCTTACCCTTTAAAATGTTGGCTACAGTGTCTTTGGCATCATGAGGCAGAACTGAGCTTAGAAACTGAACAAAGTGAGGCTTTCTAAAGTCAATGATCAAATCTCGGAGTTTCTCACTGCAGGACAGGAAAACAAATTATTTTTATTGACAGGGTTAAGAGAAGATTTCAGAAGCGGCATAATCACTGACACATTCTACATTTATGCAAAGCTGTATTGCATTGCCCAGAGTAGATACAGAGGGGAAAAAATGACAATTTATAGGATTTCACTTACAACTTGAATGTTATTTCTGATTTTAAATAGGTAAATAGGTGTGTGGCTGGAATCTTGTGCTATACAAGAATCAAAGATAAAGAAAAGTTAGCAGTTCCTATTTAAAAAATGGCCCACCCTAACCCAACATCATTAGGGGATTGGCTGTTCTGGGCAGCAAGAAAAATGTAAGTTTATTTATAAAGATGGTCAGAATTGAACTGTTGAAAACCATTAAACAGTTCTACAACCATTAAAGTATAACTAAAGCTAAACCCTTTTTTTTTTAGTTTTGGATAGTGGAGAGGGATTAGATTATTGCTGACTTTGTCCCCATTAGGGAGAGAAACCCTCTCTATTTGTCCTGTTTACCATTATCATCAAAAGTGAAATTAAAAGAAAATACCAAAATTTGGGTTGTTCACAGAACAGCAAGAGAGGAAATCTTCCAACTGGGACACTAGTTCTGGTGACAACCAGGGATTCCATTACTTTGGAGGGATTTTAGCTCACTTCCTGATGTTTTGGCTATGGAAAAGGAAATTAAGACAAATCTCCCCAGTGGGACACAGATAGCAAAAAACTGAAAGGGGATATACCCTTATAACCCTCCTTTTACTCAATCCAAAAAAAATAAAAAAAATCTATATTTCAGACTTACCGGTAACACTATTTCCGGGAGCCTTCCAGGACAGCACATGAGAGATAGGCACCGCTTCTAACAAGACCAAGAAATGCATTACCAAAAAAAATACTATAAAAAAGGAAGTCCCTCTGCTGAACTGGTCAGTATTAGAGGAGAACCAAAGGACATCATCTGAAACCGGTTTCTCACCCAGGGTTCCATTACAATCTACCAGTCAATTGCAGACAGTTAACGGGTAGATTGCATTCCCATTGCTGACAAATGTGGAGCTACGCAGGGAAGTGGCTGTGACAGTACTGGTTGTGGTGCGCCGTTCCCTGCCAACCCCTCCTGTCCATCCCAGGTGCATGTATGTGACATCACAGAGAATGGATGACCGAAGAGGGACGGGCAACGGTGTGCCACAAGATGAATTCTCACGGCCACTTCCCTGCGTTGCTCAGCTTTGACGGAAACTGCCACAGTAATATGCCCTGCTGTGTGCCTCAATGTGCCCTGCTGCCCCCCCATGTAGTATGCCCTGCTGACTCCCTATGTAGTGCACCCTCCTGCCCCCCCTGTAGTATACCTTCCTGACCCTCTCTGCTATGCTTATCCGCTGCCCCTCGCCCTGCTGCCGCCTGTACACTGCTTATCTCGAGTTCAATCCAGAACTGAACATCTGTGGAGAAATGGTAAGCAAAAAACTAAATAGGTATGTTTTAATCAGGATTCTATTATTTAAAGCCATTTTTAAAAATAATTGTTATATCAGCGGCTCGCTAATCACACCAATATTCTGTGAGCTGTAGATGTGAACATTATTTTTCAAGGGTTCCTCTAGATCTCAAACTTTTTGCCAGGGGTTTCTCCAAGGTGAAAAGGGTTGAGAAACCCTGATTCAAAAAGCAAACAAAACATATCACAAGGGTGGGATCATGCTGTCCTGGAAGACTCAGGAAAATAGTTACCAGTAAATAGTAAAGTCCAATTTGATTCCCCAAATCATCTTTCAGGACAGCATGATAAAAATAAATAAATAAAATGAACAAGAGGGTGGGGGGGGGGGGGGGGGGGGTCAGCTTCCTATTTAGACGAGACCAAAATCAGAGGTTGTGGCAAGCGAGTATGCACACAAGTCATATGCAGACATAGGGCAAGACAAAGGTTACTTCAAATTCAAGAGAAAATGTGAAGTCAAAAATATTACATCCTAGGTCTGAAAGAAATAGATCTGTACTAGAGCTGCAGATTTACCACAAAAACACAGATTTCTTATTGCAGTGCAGGCATATGTCAAGGAAATCTGAATGTAACCTCACATAACCACCAAGTGGTTTTACATTTCTAAGTATGGGAAGGTCATAGCCTCCAGCTAATAAAGCCCTCACTAAAGGCTGAGTTTAGAAAAAACAGCCTTAACAGGCTTTGAGATGAAGAGAATACAAGGCTTCTGAGGTAAAGTGGAGGTTAAATAGCTGCAAGCTCTGGGTTGCATTAACGGCCTGAAGGTTGTATCTGGGACAAACACTTGTGAGGCAGACACATCCAGGGACTTACTTGGGGGCTGGGGGGGACAGACTTTTGGATTCTGTGAGCATAAGTTGTGGACTGGAAAAACAAGACCTTTAGCCTCCTAAAGACTGATACATGCCAATATGCAAAGACACAGAGACTTTGTCTACCAGAAAGTCAAGTCTCAGTCCTTAAAGGTTGTTTCAAGGAAAGTAAAAAAACGTCCTAGTCCTGCGTTCCTCCTGTCTCTGGGGAATTAGCATATACTGTATTAAGTATGCTCACTGAAAGAAATCAATAACCTCCTCTGTGGTTTCCAAAAACCCTACTAAAATAGAGGGTGTGGAAGCAGGCAGAACACAAACGATGGTGGGTTTTGGGGTTCAAGGTCAGTTAGCAAGGGCTTTTTTTTTTTTCAGGAACTGAAGGAAGTCAGGTTTTATCTTGAGTTTGGATCTGAAAAAAACAGCAATAACTCTGTTCTGTTTGACATTACCCCTAGCAACAGAAATACATAAATGCATGAGGGGTCAAATCACAAACACCCAAAATAGTTAAGTAGACAACATAAGTGAAGCTGGTGCCTATAGTCACAGTCTCTTTGGATACCCAATGCCAAGAGGCAAGCAGTGCAAAAGGGCTACCTAAATGCTCAGGATTCGGGGTTCATGCCCCTGTGATGGACTCAGAACCGAAAGTGTCCAGCCAGAAGCCTGCTCCCTCCTCTTGCACTCTAAGGGCTGGAAAGAAGGCCTGATAACAGTCCCCAGGCCCTGTCCCTACCGGGAGTGGCGCCCATGCGTCGCTAGGCAAAGAGTTGCTAAATGTGGAACCAGAGGGTAGGAGAAAAAACAGTAATAACCATAGTGCAGTAAATAGATAAATGACAACTTTAATAAACAAATGTAGTGCACTCACAAGCGGAAGATGTCGCAGGTGTCACTAAAAGATATGTCCAGCTGAAAGTGGGACCGGCCCAAGAGACCTGCATCTCCCAAGGGGGCTGATGCTGGGGAGGTCCTGCACCCCTGGGATCATGGAGCTGAGGGGGGAGACCAGACTGCACCCTCACCAGTCAAGAAGTTGGTCCAGGGGCATTAAAGCATGAAGAGAGGGCCTCTGCTTTACCACTCAAAACCATGGAGGTAAGCAGCTAAGATAAGCAAGATATGGAGGGAGCAGCCCAAAGAGCTTTTCGCCCCAAACCCAGAGTTGCAGCAGAATGTTTCCCATTCAAAAGAGGAAACACAAATACTGACCAGTTCAGCAGAGGGACTTCATAATAAAGTATTATTTGTTGATATGTTAGCCATTTCTGCTGGAGGCAATAACACTCTCTCATGTGCTGTCCTGGAAGACAATTTGGGAAAATGTTTTGCCTTTAGTTCAACTTTAATGTGCATGATTTACATGGCAATTCTCCTGTAAAAAAAAAAAAAATATAAAAGTCAGTGACCATTAAAACTTGTCACTGCAGGTTAAGGGTCCTTTCACACTGATGGTCTTTTGATGCGTGTTTGTGTAGCATAAAGCGGAGTTCCACCCAACTTTACTACTTGGTCTTAAACTAAAGACAACCACCACTCCATCCCTCGTTTTAGGATATACAGTTTTTTATTACCTTTTATGAAGTATAAAAGGTGTACTTCCGTCCCAGCCTCGCCACGACGAGGTAAGTCATTTTCTCTTCTGCCTTGGCCCCTCCTCGTCCCCCCCCCCGCTGCCTTCTGGGACCTGTGTACGTTGGGGCTATTCAGAAAGCGCATGCGCAGTAGGAAACCAGCAGTGGAGCCTGAAGGCTCCACTGCCGGTTTCCCTGCAATGGCAGCGCCTGCACCCGAGTCGATGGAAGGCTGGGGGGGGGGGGGGGTATGGCACGACATTGCAGGCTCCCTGGACAGGTAAGTGTACAGCATTTGTAGCTGCTGACTTTTAAAAAGACTGTGAGAGTGGAACTCTGCTTTAATGGCTCTTTCACACTGATGCGCCTTTGATAAATTCCCATTGACTTACAATGGAAGGTGCCTTTTTAGTGCGCTTTTGAAAAACTTTTCAAAAGCACAGCACGCCTTTAATGTGGAGAGTTCCATAGGATTTAAAGGGATACATTTTTCATGCATTTTTGTTCCGCTTTTCAAATACCCATAGCACACCAAAAACTGATTAGTGTCAAAGGGCTCTTAGGGTTTTAAATGATCCACAGCCTGCTCACAGACATGTTTGCAGGCAAAAGCCCCAAACAGGCTTCTAATCTATGCCATTCCTGTAAAAATCCACCCCTGCAGTATTGTAGTTTAATGAAGACTAAAAAGCCACAAACCTTCCAGGAGAATTTTCCATAAGCTTTGATAAGTTTCCTAGATGGGCATCCAGACCACCCCCTCCTTCCTCATGATCAAGTCTAAATATAGTACCTTGAGGAATCTTGGCTAGGCTCCTGTAGGAGAAGATTTGCAACATTTTAGTTGAGCTACTGATCTTATTCAATTGCCTTTAGAAAGTTACGGATTGAATAAATCACACAAACCTGTCCAAAATGCAGGTAATATTATTCTCATTAACATCTCGGATAAATCCACTAGAGAGCGCAAGGAATTTTTTATCTTCTCCGCTTACTACAACTCTATCCCCTGTTGCCAGATTGATAGCTGGAATGTTACCGGACTGACGATGAAAAGTATGAAGGTACTGTCCTTCGGCCAAGGGCTGCACACTTCCTGTCCTAATGAGGTCCCCGATACACTGCCCATTGTCTTCTCTAAATACAAAAGAAATAATCACCATACAAACAAAGAATGGGTAAAGCAAGCAGACATGCACAATACTTTAAAAAAAACGATACCTGCATTAATACACTATGTAAACAAAACCAAGATATTATAGTTACTGTTGCAGTACAGAAAAAAAAGTTATGCCTAAAAAAATTCAGAATGTGACTTCCTATTCAAGAAGACTGGTCTCTCCTGCCTAGATCGGGACCTATGTAAAGTTCCTAGGATTTTTGTATGGCACTACATGTCTAAAACATTAAAAATAGGATTTTTATAACAGCTTACCTGTAAAATCATTTTCTTGGAGTACATCATGGGACACAGAGCCTAAGTTAATAACTTAATGGGTATATAGGCACCTTCAGGTGATGGACACTGGTATACCCAATCCAGGAAGTTCACTCCCTATATAACCCCTCCTCCTATCACGAGTACCTCAGTTTTTGTAGCAAAGCAATATACTTAAACCCCAAAAGAGGGGAGGGACCTCTGTGTCCCATGATGTACTCCAAGAAAAGGATTTTACAGGTAAGCTGTTATAAAAAAAATCCTATTTTCTTCATCGTACATCATGGGACACAGAGCCTAAGTTAATAACATAGCGATGCTATTTGAGGGGAGGGAGACACAACCCACAGGGTATGTACCCCCAGACTTGAGGACCTATACTGCTGCCTGCAGCACACTGCACCCAAAGGGGATATCCTCATACCTCCTTACATGCACTTGATAAAATTTGGTGAATGTACTGAAGACCAAGTTGCGGCCTTACAGATCTGAGCCATGGAGGCCTGGTGACACACTGCCCAAGAAGCACTAACCGCCACGGTAGAGTGCGCTTTGACTTGAAAAGGGGGAATCTTACCCCTTAAATTATAAGTCAGACTTGTAACCTGCCGAAACCACTTAGCGACAGTGGATTTCGACGCTGCCTGTTCCTTCTTAGGACCCATTGGTAGAATAAATAAGACATCAGTCTTTTTAATCTGAGCAGTTGTCTTTAACCCTTTCATGACTAAGCCTATTTTTGAAATTTGGTGTTTACAAGTTAAAATCCGTATTTTTTGCTAGAAAATTACTTAGAACCCCCAAACATTATATATATATATATATATATATATATATATATATATATATATATATATATATATATATATATATATATATATATATATATATATATATATTTTTTTAGCAGGGAATCTAGAGAATAAAATGGCGATTGTTGCAATATTTTTTATCACACGGTATTTGTGCAGCGGTGTTTTAAACGCTAATTTTTGGAAAAGGGACACTTTCATGAATTTTAAAAAATCCAAACAGTAAAGTTACCCCAATTTTTTTGTATAATGTGAAAGATGATGTTACGCCGAATAAATAGATACTAAACATGTCACCCTTTATAATTGCACGCACTCGTGGAATGGCGACAAACTACGGTACCTATGAATTTCCATAGGCGACGCTTTAAAAATTTTTTACGGTTACCAGGCTTGAGTTACAGAGGAGGTCTAGGGCTAGAATTATTGCTCTCGCTCTGACGATCGCGGCGATACCTCACATGTGTGGTTTGAACACCGTTTACATATGTGGGCGCGACTTCCGTATGCGTTTTCTTCGCTGCGCGAGCTCGCGGGGACAGGGGCACTTTAAAAAATGTTTTATTTATTTATTTATTTTTTTACTTTATAAATTGTGTTTTAAAAAAATTTTTTTTTTTTTTTTTTTACTTTTATTGCTGTCACAAGAAATGTAAACATCCCTTGTGACAGTAATAGGTGGTGACAGGTACTCTTTATGGAGGGATCGGGGGTCTAAAAGACCTCCCATCCCTCCTTTACACTTCAAAGTATTCAGATCGCCGAAAACGGCGATTCTGAATACTGTGTACTTTTTTAAATTCGGCGCCAAGGAGGGTCATGACGTCGCTTCCGCGTTTACAACAAGAAGGCTGGAACGAAGCAGCTCACAGCTTCGTTCCAGCCCGCCCCCAGCCGCCGAAGGTACCCGATTGGACACCGGGCCTCCCGATCGCACGGGAGGCCCGGTAACAGCGGCGGGAGGGGGGGGGTGTCCCCTCCTGCTCCTCTGGTATAACAACCGAGCGGCTTTTAGCGCATCGGTTGTTATACACGGGTAGCCGATCGCCCGCTGTAAACAACGGTACCGGGATGATGCCTGCAGTTGCGGGCATCATCCCGGTATAACCCCGGAAAGCCGAGTACGCATATCTGCGTACGGTCGGCAGGAAGGGGTTAAATAGATTTTCACTGCTCTCACCACATCAAGACATTGTAGTGACTTCTCTTCCCTGGAACATGGTTTTGGAAAAAAACGATGGCAGGACAATATCTTGGTTCAGTTGAAAACCTGAAACCACTTTTGGCAAAAAGTCTGGACGACAGCGTAACACCACTCTGTCCTCATGAATAATCAAGTATGGCTCTTTACAAGAAAGAGCAGCCAATTCCTAAACCTTCCTTGCTGAGGATATAGCAACTAAGAACACCAGCTTCCCTGTCAGAAGGAATAAGGGAATATGCTGTATCGGTTCAAATGGCTGTTTTTGTAACACTGACAAAACTAAGTTCAAGTCCCAAGGGTTCAAAGGAGGTTTGACTGGCGGATTAAGCTAGTAGGTTCCCACCACCATGTTCACATCATCTGAAATTTCACTTCAGGTAAAGAAGGAAAGAATCTGCACCCTCCTCTCCTCTCCCGGTATAGATATCAGCACAGGACAGATCTATCTCTCCCACACATTGCCCAGTTCCTCTACAGCTTACAATACTACCATTCCAAACCTAATACATCCTCACAAGCGCAGGAGTAATCTTTCCATGCCCTGTGCCCTTAACCTGGCTAGAGGTGGGGCCAGGACTTTTGTAAACACCCGGGGTGGTGTAGCTAGCCCCGAAGGACAAGGCTACAAACTGGAAATGCTGCTGTTCTACCTCGAACCGCAGAAACCTTTGATGAGCAGGAAATATAGGAACATGCAGATATGCATCCCTGATGTCGTTAGATGCAAGAAGTTCTTCTCCCAGTAGGATAGAAACTACTGACCTGATTGTCTCCATGCGAAAGGAGTGGATCTTCAGGACCTGATTTAGATTCTTTAGATCTATAATGGGTCTGACATCTCCATTCAGTTTTGGTACTGTGAAGAAGTTTGAATAAAACCCCAAACCTTGCTCTTCTGTGGGGATCTGCATGATCACCCCCTGAGCCATTAATCGGTCTAGTGCCCGAAACAGAGATTGCCTTTTCTTTGGAAACGTTTGACCTCAGGAAACAAGACGATGGAAAGTCCAGAAATTCCAGCTTGTACCCCAGAGTTACTGTGGAGATGACCCATCTGTCCTGAATTTCCTCTGGCCAGACTTCTAAAAACTTCAGAAGTCTTCCCCCCACCCTGGCGAGGAGGGGGTGCCTCTTCATGATGACGCTTTAGGATTCTGCTTTGCAGGTTTCCGGCCCCAGGACTTCTTTTGAGCCTAGGCCTGACCCTAAGGTTTTCCTCTAGAGTCTGATGGTGGAGGCCGGCGCCACTGCCTAGAGGCGGAAGCCCCTGGCGCAGGAGAAAGAGCCCATGACACAGCAGGCAAAGGAAAGCTTTTGAGGCAGAAAAATGGGGGGGGGTTTTACAAGGGGGTACAACCACTGTTGTTTGCCTAACCCATCTAGTCCCTTCAGGGGGGAGAAAAGCATTTGGCAGATCTCTTACCTTGAGAGGAATCCCCCTGCACAAGCTGCTGCGGCCACACACAGACTGACACTGAGCTGAAGTGAAGACAACAGAGGTAAGTATGTGCATATACGCCCTCTAGTGGTGATTTAAGGCATGACAACATTTTTTCCCTTAAAGAAGAAATCATAGGTGGACTCTTTAGTTCCTAAGTTTCTTCCCTTACCTTATCCCCGCCGCAGGATTTGCTGAATTAACAGTCAATCCAACCTTCACCCATCACGGCGGCTGCGTTTAGCAAAGGAACAAGTCCCTTTTTATTGGGGTTCCGCTCCCTTGGACCTGTAAAAAACACCCCACCAGGAAAGCTTTTAGGTAATGTAGCATGACCAAAGCCCTGGATCCCAGGGTCCAGCCCCGCAAAGAGAGGAGTTACAGGCAAAACCTCGTGCTTCGGATACGAGGCCCGGGTACCATCCACTTTGGCCTCAGTGGCACTTTGGATGGATCCAGTCTGTGGAGGCTATTTAAATCCAGCATGGATCCCTCCTGGAGCTCCTCAGAGCACATCTTCACTAGTGACCAACACCTTAGACACTGGCAAAAAAACTGAGGTACTCCTGATAGGAAGAGGGGTTATATAGGGAGTGAACATCCTGGATTGGGTACACTATTGTCCATCACCTGAACGTGCCTATATACCCATTAAGTTATTAACTTAGGCTCTGTGTCCCATGATGTACGATAAAGAAAAGGCTACTGATCCTATTTAATGTGATCACATTGGTAGGAAGAACAAGATAAAAAATTCCATGAAATGATATAAAATGCTTGTCTAACTATAAATTTGAATCAAGTAAATTACAACTAGCTATGTGACAAATCTACACCAATGACCTATCAAAAAGATACATAATTAGAAACCTTGTTACCTCTCAGCTGCTGACAGCATCCAGATATTTTTGCGACCATTTTTTGATTCCTTTGACTGGCCTTCCAGACAGCACATGAGGTACCATAGATTGAAGTACTGCAAGTGGGAGTCTTTCAGATGTTCAGTCTGATTCTCAATAATGGGGGCCATTTCACTGGGTATGTAGAAGGATCCACTCGGTTGTTCTACAGACCTAATATAACAGCAGCACAAAATGTAACTTGCATTCGTTTTTCAGAAGGCCTTGGGGGAAAAAATATATATACACACAGTATTGTCAAAAAGTCTTGGGGAGATGTGGAAAAAATGCTGTAAATTAGGAATACTTTCAGAAATAGAAGTGTTATCAGTAAGTTTTTAATCAATTAACAATTCGGAAAGTAAATGAACAGAAGAGGAATCCAAATCAAATCAATTTGATGTGACCACCCTTAGCATCAATTCTTCTAGGTAAACTTGCACACAGTTTTTGAAGGAACCCGACAGGTAACACTTTTCACACCTGCCTAAGACTTTTGCACAGTGCTGTATAGATCTAGGTTATAGTAACCAAATTATTTTCTAACAGCAGCTTACAAAAGTAGGCTAGTTGCTATGGGCTGCATACTTTAGGATATTTAATACAGGTGGCCGAAAGTGCTTATCTTACTTTAGGATATAGAACAATTTCCGATTCAATAACACAGCAAAATGTATCTGATAAGCATTTTTGCCTATTACAGAGACCCTGTCACCAACTTAAAAAAACTAAAACGTAAAGTCACAACAAAAAAATAAAGTCTTTTTAAAGCTTGCATGCAAATTTGAATACGTCAGGAAGAGTCATAGCCCTCTTCTCCTCTGGGAGAGCCTAATAAATGCGCTAGCCCAAAAACTCCACCACTATATAAAATTTTAGGCAGCAGCCATGGGAGGAGTGAAAGGAAATAGTATAGTATGCAATTTAAGTGACCACTCTGTCTGGTCAGGTTGCAGACATCACATCCAGGATGGTAGTACCCAGCAGAAGTCTCAGAGCTTTGGGATGTCTACACAATGGGATATTTTGCAAGTTAATACCAAGTATAAAATACCTTAAATTCACATAAAATTTTATGGGAAGATTGTTGAAAGGAATGGTCCGACGACAGGGTTTCTTTAAATTCCAAACTATCTTCAGCCCTAAAGTCTGTGCGGTCAATGGCAGATAAATATAACCATCATTTCACAGCAGTCTATTTTTAGGCTTCAGCCTCCTCAGGTAACCAGGTTTACTCTAGGGCTTGCTGCTTGCTCCAGACATGGGGGGTCCTAGTAGCTGTATGGCAAAGATGAAAAAAGGGGTACACCATCCTTGTGCATTACCGAAGATACCATTTATTTATAAAACAGAAGAGGATATAGTCAGAAACCAAGCTGAATGAAAAGAAATTAAACATGAGGCAGAAACCCACTTCAAGAACCACCTCGAACAGTACTCAAGACAGGCGTATATGACATCATAGCAGAAGCTAATGCATTTTGAGGGTTATACCATCTGTCGATGCCATCTGCCATTTTCCCTCTGCTTGGTTTGTGAGTAAATTCACTATCCAGTTGTGGTTTATGCAATAAAATGGTATCTTAGGTAATGCACAAGGCTGGTACACTCCCCTTTTTTTGTCTTTGTTGTGCAGTTTCCCGAAAACGAAAATCAACAAAAATGTCAGAAATTGCAGATATCAGTAAAATGTTATAAATAGAAGCTCTGAATTGGTTTCTCATAAACACCCATTCCACTTTGACACCATTGATGTAGTGTTCGGAAAGAAAGAGTAGAAATGAATACAGACCAGACCACCACCACAATATTCCTTGGACTGAAAGGAGTTTGCAGTATCTAAAACTAGGTTTCAGTTCCATAACCATGTTTATAGGATCTCCCAATTTGTCATATAAAAAGAAAAAAAAAAAGTCACCTGCTGTAAAGGGCACAATTTCGGAACTGTGAACAAAATTTGCAGGCTTGCTTGTCAGCAATCATTGTTGGTAGTGCAGACAGTTTGATTTCTTTACTTCCATTGGATTTATGCACTACATTTGACAAATAAAATGATAACCCATTCCGTATTTTGAGTAATTCTGGAAAAAAGAAAATACTTTTTATTTAGAACACACACACAGAATTTTATTTCTAAGATACCCTGCCAGAAATCCAGTGAATATGTAACTTCTTGTAGTGAGCGGACAATGCTGCACTGAAATCTCCGATGTTATCAGACCTTCAAAGGGTCTCTCCGAACTGCAAAACTCCCCTCCCCATGTTATGGTAATAAGGAAAGTTATCCTGTAGTTCTAGAACACTTCCTGACCTTGGGTGACAATGTTGCTCCCCCATAGATGCTGTACAACAAGTTTTGTCATCCTAGGACAGAAAGTATGTTACTGACAGGATGTATGTAAATCAAAGATTCTCAGAGAGGGTTTTAGCTCTTTTGCCACCAGGGCTGCAGGACGCCACTTTATTCATGAGAAACCATCCCCCCCCAAAGTCTGCTGGGAACCCAACACTTCAGGGAGTGTAAGCCTTCTGGATCTCCCCTGCAGCTCTTATTGGTTTCCCCTATTCAACTTTAAAAAGGCACTTACTTGGCTTCAATCCTCACATGACTGGGCTATTAATATTCCTGGCTATGCACTCTTTCGGAGAGACAGGGTAAAAAGGAAAGGTGGCGGGGTCTGTCTCTATGTGAGAAGTGATCTCAAAGCAAGTGTGAAAGAGGACCTGATTGATGGAGAGTGTGATGAGTCTGAAGCATTATGGGTGGAACTGCATATAGATGGGCGTAGTTCAAAGTTAATCATTGGAGTTTGTTATAGACCACCCAATGTTAACGAGGAGGTGGAGACTCAGCTCCTTGCACAGATGGAAAGGGCTGCAAGGGCTGGGACAGTGATAATAATGGGAGATTTTAATTACCCAGAAATTGACTGGAGTAATGGCACTGCTGGGACAGTTAAAGGGCAAAAATTTATAAACCTAGTACAGGACAATTTTATGGTCCAGTTTATTGAGGCCCCAACTAGGAATGAAGCTCTGTTGGACCTGGTAATCTCAAACCATGCAGAGCTTATTACTAATGTGCAGATAAAGGAACACCTGGGTAGCAGTGACCATAACATGATTTCATTTGATGTTAGCTGTAAACAAGAAATACATAAGGGAAAGATAAAAACACTTAACTTCAAGAGAGCAAATTTTCCAAGGATGAGGGCTGCTCTCGAGGACTTAGACTGGGAGGGAATATTGGCAGCGATAAACACAGAACAGAAATGGGAATTCTTCAAAAAGACTGTTTGGGACCTCACTGCAAAGTATATTCCCATGGGCAATAAGTTTAAAAGGCTAAAAAGAAAACCTATGTGGCTCACGGTCAAAGTTAGAAAAGCTATAAACAATAAGAAAAGAGCTTTTAAAAAATATAAAAATGAAGGAACACTAGTGTCATTTAAATGCTACAAAGAATTTAACAGAATATGTAAAAAGGAAATCAAGGGTGCAAAAATTCAAAATGAACGACAGATCGCAAAAAATAGTAGGACAAACCCCAAAAAATTCTTCAAATATATTAATAGTAAAAAGGTCAGATCTGAGCATGTAGGCCCTTTACAAAATAATCTAGAGTGGGTGACTGGGGACAAGGAGAAGGCTAATTTATTAAATACTTTCTTCAGCTCTGTGTATACAAAAGAGCATGGGGAAGTTCATGTCCATAATGGGGGTGGTATTGACACAGCCCCCAATGATCCACAATGGCTCAAAAGGGATATGGTCCAGAAATATTTAGACAGAATAAAGGTGGATAAAGCACCTGGACCTGATGGCATCCACCCACGGATCCTAAAAGAATTGAGCTCTGTAATTTCAAAGCCATTGTATCTAATTTTTAGGGACTCATTAATGACGGGAATAGTACCGCTGGATTGGCGCAGGGCGAACGTGGTGCCTATATTTAAAAAGGGATCAAAGTCTTTACCAAGTAACTATAGACCTGTTAGTTTAACTTCTATAGTCGGGAAGATACTGGAGCGTTTAATAAAAGACCACATAGACGAGTTCTTGCTGGAAAAAAACATTTTAAGCAACAGACAGCATGGGTTCATGAAAGACAGAAGTTGTCAGACAAACCTGATTTCTTTTTATGAAGAGGTAAGTAAAACCTTGGACAGAGGGGTGGCTGTGGACGTGGTTTATTTGGATTTTGCAAAAGCGTTTGATACAGTTCCGCACACACGGCTCATGTGTAAGTTAAAGTCTACAGGCTTGGAAATATCAGTTTGTAAATGGATAGAAAACTGGCTAAAAGACAGAATTCAGAGAGTAGTGGTTAATGATTCTTACTCTGAATGGTCTAAGGTTATCAGTGGTGTACCCCAAGGTTCAGTGCTGGGACCCTTACTCTTTAATATCTTTATAAATGATATTGGGTCTGGGATCAAAAGTAACATTTCTGTCTTTGCAGATGACACCAAGCTATGCAGTGGAATAACGTCCTTACAGGATGTCTCCAATTTACAAGCCGACCTCAATGCACTGTCTAATTGGGCGACTATGTGGCAGATGAGGTTTAATGTTGAGAAATGTAAAGTTATGCACTTGGGGGCTAAGAATATGCATGCATCATACATGCTAGGGGGAGTACAACTGGGGGAATCTGTAGTGGAGAAGGATCTGGGGGTTTTGGTAGATCATAAGCTCAATAATAGCATGCAATGCCAAGCTGCGGTTTCCAAAGCGAGCAAAGTTCTTTCTTGTATTAAGAGAGGTATGGACTCCAGAGAGAGAGATATCATTTTGCCCCTGTTCAAATCATTAGTAAGACCTCATCTGGAATATGCAGTTCAGTTTTGGACACCAGTTCTCAAAAAGGATATCGTGGAACTGGAGAAAGTGCAGAGAAGGGCAACCAAACTGATAAGAGGCATGGGGGAGCTCAGCTATGAGGAAAGATTAGAGGAACTGAATTTGTTCACTCTTGAGAAGAGGAGAATAAGGGGGGATATGATCAACATGTTTAAATATATAAGGGGTCCATATAGTGAACTTGGTGTTGAGTTATTCATTTTACGGTCAACACAGAGGACAAGGGGGCACTCTTTACAACTGGAGGAAAAGAGATTTCATCTCCAAATACGGAAAGGTTTCTTCACAGTAAGAGCTGTGAAAATGTGGAATAGACTCCCTCCAGAGGTGGTTCTGGCCAGCTCAGTAGATTGCTTTAAGAAAGGCCTGGATACTTTCCTAAATGTACATAATATAACTGGGTACTGACATTTATAGGTAAAGTTGATCCAGGGAAAATCCGATTGCCTCTCTGGGATCAGGAAGGAATTTTTTCCCCTGCTGTAGCAAATTGGAGCATGCTCTGCTGGGGTTTTTTGCCTTCCTCTGGATCAACTGTGGGTATAGTATTGGGTATATTGGATTGTACGTTTTTTTTTTTTTTTTTTGTGGTTGGACTGGATGGACTTGTGTCTTTTTTCAACCTGACTAACTATGTAACTATGTAACTACCCACCTCCTGTGGTAGTGATGTGGAGTTCAGTAGGAGGAGCCAGATAAAGTAAAGGGGGGGGTTTTGGAGAATGACACTCCCAAATGTATCAGTTTCCCAGCCAACTAAGGGGAATGATTCTCATGGTGATGCATGGATGGCAGGAGAGGCTTGCAGTCTTTTACACATACAAGTTTCTTTGTCAGCTTTATTATAGCTAAAGGGTCAGTTTAAAAGCGTTAAACCTCAAAAAAAAAAAAAAAAAAAAAAGAAAGAAAGAAAAAGAAGCTAACAAAAGGTTCCAAACCATTTCCCCTCTTCTAAAACATAACTGTTTAATTGCAATTTATGTCTCCGTTAGAAAGATTTTACCCTGCTTTATTCCTCCAATCCTGTCAAACACAGGGGAAAGGTACTCCAATAGAGACACCGACAGCAAAACAACCTTCAGGCTTCTGACTTGGTCGTGTGTGTACATACCGTATATACTCGAGTATAAGCAGAGTTTTTCAGCACTTTTTTTGTGCTGAAAACGCCACCCTCGGCTTATACTCGAGTTTCCCTGCCTCACTGTGTCCATCTGCAGCCTCATGCACCTGATCGACCAGCACTGTGACGTGCAGTCTAGTTATTGATGCTGTCTCTCTCTCTCTGATGCCGTGGTCGTAAGGCTTCCCGCCCCTGGCAAAGGTCACTTAGCATGTAGCAATCAGCGGGTGGCAAGCCTGCCAAATGCTACATATTCAAGCAAATGGGAAAGCGCTGCAAATGCCCCGCAAACCACATGCAATGAACACAGTTGCTGCGTGTTTGTCGGAAAAATGGGGCTTCCACACCACCTCTCAGTAGCCTCTGAAGCGAGATCCAAACATGGATCTCTCCATTAAAAAAACCAAAGGAGGGGGGGCAGAAAATGGTTGGCCAAAAAGCGGCTTCATACAATTAAATGAGGCTGCTGCCAAAATACAATAGCCACAGCAGGGGATTAGTCCATCTGCACTATGAAGCATGGATAGAGGACCTGGAAAAAAAATCCCCCATCAGTGAATGGGCAGCTTTAGGCTTTAAAGTAAACTAGTCATCAAGTACTTGCCGCAATCTGAAAATTCGAATTGTTTTTGCAGAAAATAACCTGAATCAGATTTCAGTTAAAGGAGAAATCCAGCCTGAGCTCATTCAGTTGGGCTTCTCCTATGGGTCACAGGAGCGCAATTCGTTTTGCAGTCCTGTGACCCGTTCTCAGCAGAGAGTGGTCTGAAGTCCACTCTCTGCTGACGTCACCAAGATCAGTCCAGGCACCGCGTGTCCCGACTCTGAAAGTCTGAATCCGCCAGGTGCCTGGACTGATAGGCGCCTCAGGGAGCCGCTGTGACAGCCGCTCCCTGCCCCTCCACAGCTCAGCGCTCCAGTTAGCGTGGAGGAGCAGAGCAGGAGAGCTGCTGATTGACCTCTGCTTGGGGAGGTGAGAGAACCAAGCCATCGGCGGCTCAGTTCTCAGTGAAGAGGCGCCGGGGGACAGATGCAGCATCAGACTGATGCTGCATCCACCTAGGCAAGTATGAGCTGGCCACAGACATTTTGTGTAAGATAAAAAATTAGAACTACAACTATTTTATTCTCTAGGGTGTCTACTTTCAGGAAATATATAATGTTTGTGGGTTTTATGTAAAATGTAGGGCTAAAATTATTTTTTTAAACCTGTGCAAAAAAAACAAAAGTGGCTCCAGCAGCGAAAGGGTTAGACTTCAATGGTATATTTTTGCTACACGGGCATCAATCTTAATTAAATCACAACTAGAATCCACATTATCTCAAGGAATGTTTATAAATGCACTTTAAAACGTTATACACGGGGAGCACACTCGCTCTACAAGTTCTGGTAAATTTCTCCTTTTCGCTACACTTTTTCTTTAGCTCATTTCTTTTCCCTCTTACTACTTCTTTGTCTGAATATTTGGGCAGGATTACATTTCTGAGCCCTTAGATTATCAGAGAGTTCAAACATCTCCTGTTACGATTAGGCTGTCAGTCTCAAGTAACTGCTCATATCTGATGCATATAGGTTGTAGTCCAAAATTACCATGATTGGGCACTTGTTTGTAGTAATCTAGTGATCCCGATGGCAATCGAGCTTATATCACCCCCCCATTTTGTTTTATATATTTATACTTGCTGCAACTTTTGCCTTTTCAAACCACCTGTAAGATGATACTAAAACGTGACTAAAAAGATTATACTCTAAAAAAAGGTATACATACAAATACTGGGGAGTCTCCCATTCACAATACATTTATCCGAGTGTTATGTCACACACCTCTTTTGTCTAGATGATTTGCAGGTACTGTGTACATGTTTCCAGTCTTCAGATATAAGAGTAGACCAGACTCTGGATCCTCTCTTCTTTCCTGACTAAGCAAAGTATATAGAATAACCTGACACAAAAATTGAGAAAGACTAAATGAATGACAGTATCAACACTGCCTAATGATCACACACAGCTGTATGTAATAAGATAGGGTGCCTGCACAAATATTTGAACATTTTTGACCTTTAGGTTGAATATGTCACATGGCTTTATAGGTTGATGCTAATGTCTGTTTAGCTCATAACCTCAGTTATACTTTTTAGTTCCCCTGGCTCATTGCAATACAACAAGCAGATAAACTTAAAGAAAGAGGTTAAGTCACTAGTTGAAATCGCTGCCATTCCCTCTGTTTAAGGCAGATATAAAGCCCTGCGTGTCAATTTTTTAAAGATTATATACCTAAATAACTTTTTCCACAGCTCCGCTGTGCGATCGCATGATCCCCCACCACTCTCCTTCCTCGATCTAAGGAGAGCAGCGGGAAGAGCCAAGATTCCCTTCTGATATCAGCCGGCCAGCAGAGGGAGACCAGGTGACCACACAGCGGAGCTGTGCATGAAGGTATTTAGGAATATAATTTTTTTTTTTTTAAAACTGACACACAGTGCTTTATATCTGCCTAAAACAGAGGCAATGCCAGCAATTTTAATACATTACAGTAATAACTTCAGGAGAGGAGGGGAGGAGAACCGCTCTCACGCATTCTACTGAGCTAAAAGGCAGGGAGGGAGGGGGAGAGGGAGAGACTCCCCAGCAGAAAGTGGGATGACCGAGGCAAATAAACTGATCAAGGTATCATGGATTAGCAGTCATGATTACCGTGGTCAGTATACACAGGAACAGGCAGGATCAACCAGGTATTTTACATCATACAATGGGACAAAATTACACAGCACAAGCACTATGCTATATATATCATTTTTAAAGGAACAGGAGCTTTTTTTTTTTTTTTTTAGGGTTAAAAGTTAGTTATAGGAAAAACCGTAGGTTTGTACACATTTCTGACCATGTTTGATGTTATATCCAGTTTAGGGTGTAACATGAAATATGGTCAGAGTCCGCAACCCCTGCTGGTCATTCTTTTAATTTAGAATTCAGTGTGTGGCTCCACCTGCGTCATTCAGGAATCTGAAAATGTAAAAAGGCTATAAGTCCGATCTGCCACAACAATGTCACCGTATGTGTACTCCATTATTACTTCCTCTAGTCCCATCCCAAAGTCATTATCTTGGTGCAGACCTGTGGCTGGAGGAATAGTCTGCAGGTGCCAGAGCATTGTTCCTGCAATCCACTGATCATGACTGCAAATGCAGGCTCAAACGCAAATAAAATTATAAATGCACATGTTTAATTAAAATGGGTGTATTTATTTTTGGAGTTATCCTTTAAAGGCTAAGTTCGCCTTTGGGAACATGTAACATGACCCCGCCCCTGCTCCCCCATCCCTTCCACCCCCCCCCCCATAACAGCGGCCCACGGATCATGTCTCCACACGGCCAGATTATTATTCACAGAGTTCTGTGCTACAGAGAGGGCTGTTGAATGCACTAGTAGTAAATTGATTCTTTGAGGTACAAGCATACAGATACACCAACAGTCTGCAGGAGCTCTGCATTGCAGGGGTAATTTTTTTTGAAAATAAGGGGAAAAAAAAAAAAAAAGACAAAAAAGAAAAGAAATAAATCTACTGTTAGCTTCAAAACTTAATTAACCGCTTGCCGACCAGCCGCCGCAGTTGTACTGCGGCAGAATGGCACAGGCAGGCGAATCGTCGTTATGTTACGTCAGTTCCTAAGACTGCCACTAGGGGCGCACGCACCCGCTGCTCCCCCCGGAGCCGATGACCGCCAGGCTCCCGCAATCACTCGTAACACGACGAGAACCGGGATCTCTGTGCGTAAACAAAGAGATCCCAGTTCTCTGAGGGGAGAAGTGACAGATCATCTGTTCATACAGACGATTTACTGTGTAAATGTCACTGGCAGGGAAGGGGTTAACACTACAGGGCGATCAAAGGGTTAATTGTGTGTTCCCTCAGTGTGTTCTAACTGCGGGGGAATAGGATTGACTAGGAGAGGAGACATATTGTTTTTCCTATTTAGGGAGGAGGAGACATATCGTGTATTCCTACTGACAGCACAGGCATTTGTGTTTACACACACCCACCCGTGCTGGCGCTCGTGCACATGATTGCGCATGGCCAGTGGCAATTGTGCCTGCCGGCCACGCGCATCCGGTCCCCCTCTGGTGGCCTCTAAAGGAATGGAGGTACCCATATGGGATTTTGCCCAGGGGAGCCGTTCTGCCGCAGTATATCGGCGTGAACCGGTTAATGGACACAGAAACTCATTGGCCAAGTGCATGGCAGTATTCAGTTGAAAAAAAATGTGACAAAATAAAAAAACATGATGAAATCTTTAAAGCGCCACTATACTCAACTCAGCTCCAGTGATGCGGCTTCCTGTAGCTCCCCACCGGCCACTAACATCTTCTAGCGGCCTGCTTCCGGGTATCAAGTGCCAGCCGCTTTCATTGGCCAGGACAATCTGATGTCATTCCTGCACATGAGTGACTTCCAGGTATCGAGCGCTGGCTATTTTCACTGGCCAGGCTGACAGGATGTCACTCCCACACATGCGCAGGCATGCAGTCAGATTTGGTATTGTTGAATTTGTGCAGTGTGCTGCGTGTGCACAGCTCAATGTACAGGGGCAAACAGGCAGGTGAGTCATTTGAATGCAGAAGAGACAAAGTATGTCTCTTTTGCATTAAAAACCGTGCCTCTTCACCCATTTTGGTTTTGTACATAAAGTTCCACTTTAAATACAGTATATTCACACTACATAAGCTAGAGATGAAAAAAAAAAAAAAAAAACTATTACAAAACAAGTCACCTGACTCCTGTGCTCAATGGAATTTGACTCCTTGCCAGTTTTCAGCTCCAGAGGCATAATTTTCAAATGGCTTTTTGTTTTCTGATGTATTTTTACTTTGGCCGTTACATCAATTTTACCTTTCAAGCCAAATCTTGGTGACCAAATGTTTTCTTCAATGTCCAGAAACTCAGACACTTGAGCTGCAGTTCCACCAGCTGATCTAGAATTTAACCAACATATTACACTGATACATAAAGGTACATAAACCTCTCATACACAAGACTCTTATCTATATTTTAAAAACAGGTACAACTGCAAAGACATTAGCAAAAAACTATTACAAAGGGTAAAAGGCTTTGTTGTAATAAGATCCAATGTAAAGAAATATTGCCGGTATAGATATATTGTGACCTGATATATTGTGACCAATTGTGTGGTACATCCCATCTAAGGTGAATGTTTATTAAACTGAGAAGAGTCAAGATAGTGACTATCGTAGCTTATCTTCACCGTGCAGCATTTTAATAAGCTGCAATGAGTAGAGATGCCATGCTTATCCCATTGTAGCACAGTGAGAAACTGCCAGCAAAGTCTACACAAAAAGGAACAGTTTAATAAGGTGCAATGAAGATTATTATTCTCCTCCCTGTTTCTCCGCCTCAGAGGGAGGTGGCAATAAGCAGAGAGAGAGAGAAGGGTCACAATGTGATAAAGTATAGGAAATATTTAAACACACAATACAGTGGAGGGAAAAAAGCATTTGATCCCCTGCTGATTTTGTATGTTTGCCCATTAAGAAATGATCAGTCTATAATTTTAATGGAAGGTTTATTTTAACAGTGAGAGACAGAACAAATAAATCAAGAAAAAAACGCATTTCAAAAAAGTTATAAATTGATATGCATTTTAACCACTAGGCTACCGCCCACCGTCATATGACGGCAGGACGAGGCAGCTCTTGTTCTGGGCGGACGTCATATGACGTGATCGCCCTCCCGAGCCACTAGGGGGAGCACGCCTGCGTGCCGCTGCGTCGCTCGGGACCCGGTGCGCGTGCCCGGTGGCCGCGATGTCCGCCGGGCACCCGGGATTGCCGGGTAACAGAGCAGGACCGTGGATCTGTGTGTGTAAACACACAGATCCACGTCCTGTCAGAGGAGGAGACTGATGGTGTGTCCCTTGTACATAGGGACACCAATCGGTCACCTCCCCCAGTCAGTCCCCTCCCCCCACAGTTAGAATCATCTCCCTAGGACACACATTAACGCCTCGATCGCCCCCTAGTGTTAACCCCTTCCCTGCCAGTCACATTTACACAGTAATCAATGCATTTTTATAGCACGGATCGCTGTATAAATGTGAATGGTCCCAAAAATGTGTCAAAAGTGTCCGATATGTCCGCTGCAATATTGCAGTCACAATAAAAATCGCAGATCGCCACCATTACTAATAAAAAAAAAAATTAAATAAATAAAAATGCTATAAATCTATCCCCTATTTTGTAGACGCTATAACATTTGCGCAAACCAATCAATATACGCTTATTGCGATTTTTTTTTAACCAAAAATATGTAGAAGAATACATAATCGGCCTAAACTGAGAAAAAAATTTGTTTAAAAAAAAAAAAATTGGATATTTATTATAGCAAAAAGTAAAAAATATTGTGTTTTTTCAAACTTGTCCCTCTTCTTTTGTTTATAGCGCAATAAATAAAAACCACAGAGGTGATCAAATATCACCAAAAGAAAGCTCTATTTGTGGGGAAAAAAATGATAAAAATGTCATTAGGGTGCAGTGTTGCATGACCGCGCAATTGTCAAAGTGTGACAGCGCTGAAAGCTGAAAAATGGCTTGGGCAGGAAGGGGTGAAAGTGCCCAGTATTGAGGTGGTTAAAGCGGAGTTCCACCCAAAAAAATGGAACTTCTGCTTATCCAGTTCCTCCCCCCTCCGATAGATCGCCACAGAATCTGCGCCATCTAAGCCATGTCCGCCCCCCCCCCTCCCATGTCTTCTGGGAGACACACAGGTCCCAAAAGACAGCAGGGACCAGTCAGAACGTGGAGCGCGACTCACGCGGTAAGGAACCAGGCTGTGAAGCCACAAGGCTCTACTTCCCGATTCCCATTACCGAAGATGCCGGCACCTCCACCCGGGAGCCGAGCGATGGGTCGGCTTCAGGTGAGGACATCACGGGCGCCATAGACAGGTAAGTGTCCTGATTTTAAAAAAGTCAGCAGCTGCAGTATTTGTAGCTGCTGACTTTTAAAGTAATTTTTTTTCAGTGGCTATAATTAGTGAAATAAGTATTTGACCCCTTCGCAAAACATGACTTGGTGGCAAAACCCTTGTTGGCAATCACAGAGGTCAGACGTTTCTTGTAGTTGGCCACCAGGTTTGCACACATCTCAGAAAGGATTTTTCCCACTCCTCTTTGCAGATCCTCTCAAAGTCATTAAGGTTTCGAGGCTGACCGTTTGGTAACTTGAACCTTCAGCTCCTTTCACATATTTTCTATGGGATTAACCACTTCAATACCAGGCACTTTCCTTCCTTCCTACCCAGGCCAATTTTCAGCACGGTCGCACTTTGAATGACAATTGCGCGGTCATGCTGCACTGTACCCAAACACATTTTTATCATTTTGTTCCCACAAAATAGAGCTTTTCTTTTGGTGATATTTGATCACTGCTGGGGTTTTTTTTTTTTTTTTTTTTGCTGCACAAAAAATAGACTGAAAATTTTGAAGAAAAAAAAAATTTTTTCTTTGTTTCTGTTATAAAATATTGTAAATAAGTACATTTTCTCCTTGACTGATGGGCACTAATATGCAGCAGTGAAGGGCACTGCTGTACACTTATAGATGGCATTGATGGGCATCACTGGTAAGGAGGCACTGGCAGGCATTATTATTGGGCACTGACTGGCACCATTTGTGAGCACTGATTGGCATAGATTTTGGGCACAGATTGGCATCAGTGCTGGCAATCCCTGGTGGTCTGAAGTGGGCTCAGGAGAGCAGCCAATCGGCTCTACTCGCGTCTGTCAGACGAGAGTGAGGAAAAGCCGATACACGGCTTTTCCTGTTTACATAGTGTTCAGCTGTGATTGGACACAGCTGATCACGTGGTAAAGAGTCTCCATCAGAGGTTCTTTACCGAGATCAGTGTCTCAGACTGATGCCCCGCACCACTGATCGCGCCCACGGGTGCGCACCAGCTGTTATCCTGAAAGACGTCATATGACATCCAGTCAGGATAATGGAACCATCGCCCGGCCATCATTCTGCTATAGGCGGGCGGGAAGTGGTTGAGGTCTGATCTGAGGTCCTCACCCAAGTTTTGACGGTATATGGCCCTGTCGATTGTCCCTTTGATGCGTTAAAGTTGTCCTGTCCCCTTAGCAGAAAAATACACCCAAAGCATGTTTCCACCTCCATTTTTGAGGGTGGGTATGGTGTTCTTGGAGTCATAGGCGGCATTTCTCCCCCACCAAACACGGCAAGTTGAGCTGATGCCAAAGAGCTCCATTTTGGTCTCATCTGACCACAACACTTTTACCCAGTTCTGCTCTGAATCATTCAGAAGTTCATTAGCAAACTTCAGATTGGCCTGTACATGTGCTTTCTTGAGCAGGGGGGCCTTGCTGGCACTGAAGGATTTCAGTCCTTCGCGGTGTAGTGTGTTACCAATGGTTTTCTTGGCGACTATGGTCCTAGCGGCCTTGAGATCATTGACAAGATTCTCCTGTGTAGTTCTGGGTTGATTCCTCATCATTCTCATGATCATTGAAACTCCACGAGGTGAGATCTTGCATGGAGCCCCAGACCAAGGGAGATTGACAGTTATTTTGTGTTTCTTCTATTTGCAAATAATCGTACCAACTGTTGTCACCCTCTCACCAAGCTGCTTGGCGATGGTCTTGTAACCCCATTCCAGCCTTGTGTAGGTCTACAATCCTGCCCCTGACATCCTTGGACAGCTCCTTGGTCTTTTTTTTTTTTTTTTTTTTTAAATAACGCTTAGGGGACTCTAGTGTCTTGTTTGGGGATATTTCCACAGTAGAACTTCAGTATATCCCATTAAAAAATATCTATGTGAGAGGAACTATTTAATAATAATAATGTGTTTTTATTTATATGAAGACATTTCTGTAACACGTGTAACCAATGTATTTATGGTTATACAAATACACTGTGTAAACAAATGTCACAGGAACGTCTTGATAAAAATATAAAAAAACATTCATTCATGAATGGTTCCTCTCACATGAGTCTTTTGATAAAGGCAAAATTTACCTTTGGAACATGGTCAAGCTTATGCTCAGCTCACCCCCTCATCTCTTCCACTGTGACAGCGGGCAGATGATCTTCTCCCCACACCCACTGTCACATTTTAAAATGTAGCAGCTGCGTGGGGCTCCACCTACACAGCTGTCTGCCACTGTGGCAGACAGCTTGTAGTTCTCAATGAACTGCGAGAACCCCAATGAGTGCCCTTTTAGTTCACAGATAATTCCTCCAGCTTTCTAACAGGAAGCCAGCACTGGCTGGGTATGGGGAGAAAACTGCAGGAGCCTGACATTGCACCTGAGATCCACTGAGGCTCCTATAGGAAAAAATAAATGAATGCTATTTTTTCCCCCTACATGTGAATGTATTTTTTCCTAAAAGGTAAACTTAGCCTTTAACTTAATTTGTTTGCTCTTATTTTTTTCAACTTTTAAATTTCACTTTTCTTTGAGGAGTATTTGAGGCCACAAGATTATGAAAACACAACATCCCACTTCTCCAAATTGGTGATCATTCCCTGCGTATTTCATTAATTGTTCTTCTCAGTCAGAGAAGAGAGGTACAAAAGGTTGACAAAACAGGCTCTCCTCAGAGCTTTATACATGATGAAGAGTCACCATGTGTAAAGGTTCTCTACATTGCTCATTAATAAAAGTACACCTAAGTGGTTTATTCTAGGGTCCCAAGTTCATCTACCACCAAGTTACATTCAGCACAAAGTTCATAGGCTTCCGCAAGTCTAGGTACATGCGGTTTCCTGATCTTTGATAAGTACGGAAGCCACACGGAGTCTGGCAATTAGCTTTTTCAAAAGATTAGAAATGGTGGCCCACATATTTCTTTTGTGACAGGTGTACATTAAATTTATCCATAGAAGTTACATCATGTACCTGAAATTATCAATAGAAATTAAATCATGTATATTCTATGGTATTGGTAATTGTATAGATCAAGTTATAGGCACCCCCCCTCCCCAATTTAGAAAGGCTGAAAGGGGGTGAAATGGGTGCTTATTTCACCACACCTCATAATTATTCTTACATGTAATACCATTTTAAAAGTCCATTACAAAAAAAGTTGCAACACTGAAGTGGATGAAAATTAAGGATGATGTAAATACTCAAACTCTGGGGCATAACCTATCCTCAAATGAATTTTGTTGGATTATCTACACCGTTGCCAAAACAGAGTAGAAATACTTCTCTAAAAGGCTTCATAAAACAGACAATACGGTTCAAATCAGTATCCCTCATGGATTAAAACATTTGGTTTTGGGTCTTTATTGCTTTGATGCTAGGGGGTCCGTACATACTATCAGCAGTGACCTGCATTTTTTCAGCATTTAATAAATACAGGTCATCACTAGGGCACATAGAAAAATTGTTTTCCCATGTGCCCTATTCACACTGCAATGCTGGTGTGACATGCAGTGTGGAAATGTGCAGACTATACTGGAAACCACCACACAGCAGTACAATGCACTGTGCTGCTGTGCTATGACATGATTGAAGTATCACCGCGTGACACTTCAAATAACATTCAAAAAAAAAAAAAAAAAGAAAGAAAAGAAAAAAAAAGCAAGCAAGCAGTGCGATGTGCTACGTTTTACATTTCAGGCTAGTGTGAATAAAGCCTAAGGTGAGCTGGTAGGATTGTTGCTGTAAAGAGCTGCAGACATTTATTGAGGGTGGTGAATGAAATCAGCAAGATTTGCGGATGACAGTCATTTTCATCTCAGTAACACTAACCATACAGGTGGTTGTTATAGAAACAAAAATGACTGAGCGGGGCTCTGGGATGGTAATGCTTTCCAACCAGTGCCTTCAGCACAATCTGCCTCACTTATCTTACATAGGAAGCACTAAACCCTTAGAAACCTGCACTGGAAAATGACAAAATGGAAATCGAAGTCTGAATGATTGATGACAGACAGTACAGATTGTTCTTAAAGCAGTTCTCCACTCTAGACAAAAGAATAAGTCAGCAGCTACAAATACTGTAGCTGCTGACTTTTAATAACAAGAAGAGGAGGACTTTTAGCAGAACTTCCCCTTTTGGGTGAAGCACCGCTTTAAGAAAGACAAACATCTTAATTATTGATGCTATGGTTGCATAATGTAGAACCTGTTTAAACTATCCAACAACAAAAGTAAGAACATGCCAGTTACATGAAGGGTAGCTTACAAGTTCAGTGTCCCCACTTGTTGGTGGGTAGGGATCATAGAGTCCCTTGCCCACTTTTCAAAAGATGGAAGATATTCTCCCACTTCTTGCATTACATCGGCTTGGCTTAAATTCAGTTGGTACCTGAGAATAGAAAGAAATTAAAACAAAAAAAACATACAAAAAAAACAATAGACCAGGAATTGTCAGCATAATTGATAGTCCATTTCATTCACAAGGCAAAATCCCCCTATACAAAAACACTGCTACAGAAACTATGTACAGTATATATTTATGAAATCTTTTTCTCAATTTGTTTTTTTATTTATTTTGTGTAAACACTTCTCCAAGAGCTGTGCAAGTTAGAACAACCAGACTCCTATTTCCAGTGGAAAAAAAGTATAACTGGAATTGCATGAGCAAGCCACTCATATACAAGGCCCTCTGTGCACTGTAGAGAATAAAGGACAAACTAGTTACTTACATTTCTTTCAGATATTTGGGTACATGTACAGTTTGAAGAGCAAGCTTTTGCAAAACGTCACCACCAAATCCCTGTGTAGTTGCTTTTTGGAAAATGTCATGTAACATTGTACCAATCAGCATTTGCCGTGATCCTTTGTCAGAAGCCTGCAAACCATTATTAAAAGATGCAAACATATATCAAAATCATTAAATAGTGAAACTATTTAATAATAAAAAAAAAAAAAAAAAAAAAGGAAGACCAACCTTGAATTTTTCACTTAGCACCGATCTTCTCAAACATCGTATGGCATTGGCTATGCTGGTACCTGATATGAGCAGATCAGGGTTTAAAATAAGGTAGCCAGAGTCCCTGCCTATCGTCCATGTATTCTGTATACAGTCACCCTCGAGATGAATTAGGTCACCAGGCTTTACAAGAAGTTCAAACCTGTGAGAAAAATAAACATTAATAGGCACTTGGCACAAAAAGCTTACAGAATGTTTGGTATAAAACGATAGCATATATTTAGGCAGATGTACCAGTCATCCTTGAGAATGCAGAGCTCTGTATCCTCCCCTTCCTGGCTGGCTGTAATAATGAGATGTTTCTCTTCTCGGAGTCCACGCACCTCCTTTACATCCAGCACACAGTATCGGTTATACAAGCCTCTGCACAGTTTAGTCCTGGGGATTATTTTCCTCAGGGACCTGGAACTAGAAGGAGCACCTTAAACTTAACAGGTCATCAACACAATACACAACACTCTGTAGCCTTATGTCCTAGTGGAGAGGAGGGAAGAATGACAAAAAGGTGAAGAATAAAAGCCTGCTACTCAGAGCTCTGGGCTTCAGCAAAATGACAGGCTATGGGAAGAAGAAACAGGAGCAATGCTGGAGACATTTTACAGCACACATTCATTTTTGTAGCATAATTATTATTGTGGGATGTATGCTCCTTGCTAAAGCACTTTTTTTTTTTTTTTTTTTTTTATCAAGTGGTTATGTGTAAAGTTCCACATTAAGAAATATGAAAGCTCACTGCTCAAACACTTTCTTAAAGTGGTGGTAAAGTCTAGGGAAAGTTCCCCCTTGCAAGGCAATATTATAATGTGCTAGTAGGCCTCTTTTTTTGTACCACTCTTTTTTTAATGCCCAAACCCCATCTAGGAACCAAAGTAATGTCATCAACAGAAGGAAGAGCATACTTCATTCTGCACTTCAATGATAGAGCCCAACACGTACAGGAAATCTTCGCTTATACAATTGATGCTCCTTCGATGGTCACCCTGAAATTCTGGAAACCCCCATATACCCAGAGGCATGCCAGCCAGAGAGACAGGAGCGTTTCTGTGATATGCTGTATGATTTTTAATGTTTAGGAGTACCTATTCTCTTTAAATAAATATGTGTGTGTAATACTACACTATGGAGCTCTGTTCTGCATTTCATCCTGAGCATTATTGAGTGTTGGTGTTTGAACTGGGAAATATCCAATTTCAGCCAAAAATCCGCAACTGATGTGGAAACTATTAAGTGCTGTTAGACCTCTGTAAATGTGGGGTCTGTTGCTCTGGTAAGCAGCTTAGTGTACAGGTGGAGGAGCACTGGATGGACTTTTTGCACGGGGAACTGGAACATCTTTTGAACTGTGGTGTTATTCACATTTTGTTGGACTCTGCTTTATCATTCATTTTTTTGTCCCTTATATATATGGAGCACTGTAATTCACATTGATTAAAATGATTATGTGGCTTAGATTATCTTTCAATCTTTTTATTACGTTTTTTAAAAGTTGTATATAAAAAAAAAAAAAAGAAAAAGAAAGAAAAAGGGTGAGCTTATGTTGATCATAATCCAGTTTAGTTTCGGTTTTACATAGTAAAGAGCCTCTATGGTCTGGTTC
>NC_133331.1:139360971-139505971 GCF_042186555.1 Aquarana catesbeiana
CAAGGATCCTACCTATGACATATTTCCTGGGGTGGCAACCCCTGGATTTACACCAGGAGACATATGCCTTCCAGATTCTTGACTCTGGAGGCCGGCTTCCTAGCATTTAACCAAATTAGAACTACTGAGGCTAACCGCCCACAATCTTTCAGAATGTGGGTCTCAATAGCCAAATCGCTAATTTTTAGCGTTGGTGAGGTAGGATGGAATACCGGACCTCGCGAGAGAAGGTCTGGCCATAGTGGTAGGGACCAAGGGTCCCCCACCACCATCTTTATGATCTCGGCAAACCAAGATCTTCTGGGACACACTGGGGCCACAAGAATCACCTCCTTCCCTTCTTGCTTGATCCTGCGAAGAAGGCGCGGAAGCAGTAAAACAGAAGGAAACGCATAGATCAGTAAAAAACTGATCTCACGGAAAAAAATCAAGGCATCTGTTTCGTATGCCATCGGATCCCTTGTCCTTGACACAAAGTTTCACATCCGGAACTCCCCATCTTCTGGTATATCAACAGAAACATGTCAGGGTGAAGGGACCATTCTCCAGGGAACAATTGTTGGCGACTCAAGTAGTCCGCCTGCCAATTCACTATTCCTGGAATGAAAATTGCTAATAGGCAATGAATGTTTTCTGCCCAAGATAGAATATGATTCACCTCTTTCTGGTCCGCACGACTTCTCGTGCCCCCTTGGTGAATGACGATATGAATGATAAAAGCCACAGCTGTGGCACTGTTGGATTGGATCCTGATAGGACAATTGCATAGTTTGAGCGTCCAGGCCTCAAGGACCAGGGTATTGATAGACAAGGTCATCTCTGATTTGAACCATTTCCTTTGGACAGATGCTTCTTCCAGGACTGCTCCTCAGCCCAGAAGCCTGGCGTCTGTTGTTACCACCTTCCAGGTAACTGGTAGAAAGGATTTCTCTTTTTGAAGACTCTTAGATATCATCCACCAATTGGGGCTCCGACGCACATTGGGGGATAAACGCATTGGGAAGCCCAGAGCTTGGGCCTTCTTGTTCCCAGTTGACAGGATACCATTTTGCAGCAGTCTTAAATGAAACCGCGCATAAGGAACGGCCTTGAAAGAAGCTACTATCTTTCCCAACAAATTCATGCAAAGCCGAATAGAAGGATTGTTCTTTGACTTGAGTAACTTAATCAGTTCCCTTATGGAACTGATCTTTTCCTAGGGAAAAAAAAATATCCTCTTCTGAGCTGTATCAATGATCAGCCCCAAGTACTGCAATCTCCTTGATGGATTTAAGGAGGATTTCTCTAGGTTGAGAATCCAACCTAGGTATTCAAGGTAGCGGACTGTGGTGACCAAAGTTTGGATAAGCGGGCTACTGAATTGATCTATGTATGCTAGTATTGTTATACCTTGAGCCCTTATCCTGGCTAAAGGAGGAGCCAGGACCTTTGTAAACACTCGAGGTGGAGTAGCTAGACCGAAAGGCAGAACTACAAACCGAAAATGAAGATTTTCTACCTTGAAGCGTAGAAATTTCTGGTGAGCAGGGAAAAACGGCACATGGAAAAAGGCATCTTTGATGTCGATTGACGCCAGAAGTTCTCCCCCTTGTAGGACGGTGACTACTGATCGGATTGACTCCATGCGAAAAAAACGTATATTCAAAACCGGTTTAGATCTTTGAGATCTAAAATGGGTCCAACATCCCCGTACGGTTTTGGAACTGTAAAAAAGGTTTGAATAAACCCTAATCCTTGCTCTACCAAGGGGACCACCGATATCACTCTGAGACAAGAGATGATCCAAAGCTAGAAAGAGAGACTTCTTTTCACTGTATCTCTGGGAACGTTTTGATCTGAGAAAACGAGGAGACGGGAACTCTGACATTGTTCCTGCCAGACCCTTGAAAATTGTAGAAGCCCCCCCTCTCCATACTTGAGCGAGCGGGGACGCCATTTCATAAGGCTTTAGTATCTTGTTTTGTGGTTTACCACCCCCAGGTCCTCTTTTGACCCTGGGACTGACCCTGAGGTTTACCTCTTGAATCCTGACGGTGGAGGCCGTCGTGACTTTCTGGAGGCAGATGCCCCTGGCACTGGAGAAGAAGCATATTTAAAAGAAAAATACTTAAACTTCTTAAAAGGAAAAAAGGAAACGTTTCCCATTAGAAATTCTTTGGATATACTTATCCAGATTGTCTCCAAATAACCGTTCACCATAAAAGAGGGAAACTGGCCAAGAGCTTTTTGCATGGTGCTTCGGCTGACCATCTTTCAACCATAGAATTCTATGCACATGTACCAGCCTTAGCATAAGCCGTGAGGCCTGGGGAATTGAATCTTTCATAGCTTCAACTGTAAAACAGAACACTTCTGATATGCCGGCCATACCCTGGGCCTGCTGATCAGGAATAAACTTTGAGTACTTCTATAAACTGGTCCTTTAAGGACTGAGATACTCTGTACGCCAGCGTAGGTTTGAATGACTGAACCCGCAAGCGAAATTTTTTTTTTTTTTAAAGGAACTTCAACTTCTTATCTGTTGGACCCTTTAGCATATGAGCATTGTCTACTAAACAAGTCAGGTTTTTGTTTACAGAGGATATAGCAGCGTTAATTGCTGGAACTCCCCATAAAACCCTTCCTCCATAAAATAAAGTATCCATAACTTTTTCAGAGGAAAAAAAAAAAACTGTTTATCTGGGTTTATCTGGGTGCTCTCACTCAGAATACATAAGCTTTCTTAGCCATGAATGGATAGAAAAAACATGAGCAGATTGGGGGGCCTTTCACGGTTAAAATCTCGTTTTATTGATAGATAAACAGCATGGTACAAATCAACCAGGGAGTCGAAATCAGACATACATCATGAATCTTCTTACACATTACACATACAGGATGTATTAGTGAGAAAAACATCAAAGACTTCAAACTACAATTCAATTATGGCAGTAATTCAATGCAATTCCGCGATAGTACACACTTATTGATAGATCAGGAGGGGATCCCCTTTAAATTGCCTCACAGTCAAAAAAAAAAAAAAAATTGAAGCAAGATGAGTGAAAAAAAAAGGGGGGGGGGGGGGAGGAGGAAGGAGGCGATGGGGGGGGAGAGGGGAGGGAAGCCCAAGCAGCCCAGACCACCAGTCAGCCCCAGCACCATCCTCCTATCAAGGAACAAGCATTACTGACCCTACGCCGTCCAAGGCGACCAGATACCCTCAAACTTTTTGGGGCATTTCCTATTTAAGTACGTTATTTTATACAGTGGTAGAGGTTTGTTAATTATGTCTTCCCATAACGACATGGTGGGGGGGGATGTAGACGTCCATCTAAGCAGAATAGCCTTTTTTGCATAATATAGTAGAAAACCGATAAGAAGTTTAGTATACCTTGGCATCTGTTCATCCCCCAGCACTCCCAATAATGCCAACTCCGGTGTCTGTATCAATGACAACCCAAGGCGCTCATTAATGGCCTCAAACACTGCAGCCCAGAACCCACTCACCACCGGACAAGTCCAGAACATATGAAGATATGTCCCTACATCTCTCCCACATCTACCGCATATAGGGTCTCTCGAGGGGTACAGTCTGTGCAAACGCTGCGGAGTGTAGTACACTCTGTGAAGAAACTTGGCCTGGATTACCTTATCTCTTGAAGAGATGACTAACCCAAAACCCTCCTCAAAGCAGTCGTTCCACTCCTCTCTCTCCAAGGTGGGTATGTCGGCTTTCCAGGACTCCCACAGCTTCTCCAAACCAGGAGATTCCAGACTAAGCAATGCCAGATAAAGGGAGGAGAGAGGTTTGGAAAGAGATTCCTGAGCCAGTAGTTCCTCTATGGGGTCCATGGACAAGACAACAGGGCCTGAAAACTGTGCGCGCACTGCATGGCGTAACTGTTGGTATCTGAAGTACATCCACCCGGGTAATTTAAATTTGGTAGAGAGATCCTTGTATGTCAATAGATGCCCTGCAGGCATAATATCCCGAAGGGTCTTTATTCCAAATTTTGCCCAAACCTGCGGATCCGGAATCGTACTTAAATGCGGGAAATTAGTGTTACCCCACAGAGGCTGAAATGGTGACCATTGACCAATTTTAAGAAACCTCTTCCTGGCTACTGCCCACACCCTAAGTGTCGTTCTAGTTGGGAGCGGAAGATCAGCATAGGCCCCAGGTCCCCGATAAACCAGATTTGCGAGATCTCCCAGGGAACCCAGAAGAGTCGCCTCCAGGCACACCGCCGCATTCGCCCTAGATCGGAGGAACCACCAACGGACCGAGACCAATATGGCCGCCCAATAATAGACCCGAAAATTAGGCAACGCCAAGCCCCCGCACCTCGGAGGAAGAGATAGAGTAAACCGCGCCAGCCGAGGGGTAGACCCCCTCCAGATAAAGGATCCAATACAGCTGTCCAGTTCTTTGAAAAATTTGTTCGGTATCCACACCGGGGAGTTCCTAAACAAATAATTTAATTTTGGGAGAAAAACCATCTTTATCAGGTTAATGCGTCCTAGCAGATTAAGCGGAAGGTTACCCCAAGCGGCACAACGAGCTCTAAGTTGTGACAGAACCGGACGGATATTGAGTTCATGAAACTCCAAGGGATCACGACTTATTCTAATACCAAGATACTTGAAGCTCGAGACCCATTGCAGTTGAGTGGGAGCCGCCGTCACCCGGGCCAAGGGGTCAAGAGGGAACAGAACTGATTTGGACCAATTTATCCGAACCCCCGAGAACCGGCCGAATTCATCGAATAACTCCAGGGCCGCCCGCAGAGAGGAGCCCGCGTCTCGTAAATATAAAAGCGCATCATCGGCGTACAATGACACCTTCTCCTCCAAAGGACCGATCCGCAGCCCCGCCACCTCCCTGGACGCCCTGAGAAGGATGGCCAAAGGCTCCAACGCCAGGGCGAACAAGGAAGGAGAAAGAGGGCAACCCTGCCGCGTACCCCGTTGTAACAAAAAACCCTCAGAGATCCCACCACTGGTCCTAACACAGGCCGAGGGCCTGGCATAGAGCAACTGTAGCCAGCGCAAAAAGTGAGGGCCAAACCCAAACCTACCCAAAACTTTCCAAAGATAGCCCCACTCGACCGAGTCGAATGCCTTCTCGGCGTCGAGTGAGGCAATGACTCTAGAACCAGCATTATCGCGAGAGGCAGACAGGTTAAGCTGCAGTCTCCGCAGATTGATGTTGGTGCCCTTGCCGGACATGAACCCTGTCTGATCCTCATGGATAAGTTCATCAAGGACCCGCGTCAGGCGATTGGCCAGTATCTTTGCCAATAACTTTGCATCGACATTTATTAAGGAAATCGGTCGATACGACGCACGTTCCTCAGGGTCCCTATCCGCCTTAGGCACCAACACAATCACAGCTTCAGACATGGACTCCGGTAAGGAGCCAAGCTCGGCAAATTGGGCAAACAATTTTGTAAGCTTAGGGGCCAGGAATTCCTGATAAGTGGAGTAAAACTCGATCGGAATGCCGTCTGCACCGGGAGCCTTCCCAGGCTGCATCTGAGTCATAGCGATCTGGACTTCCTCCAGGGTGATATCCTTTTCTAGCATTTCTTCGGCTTTCCTAGACAGGACAGGAAAGGCCACTCTATCTAGATAGGTCTCAAGATCGGACCAGGCATAATTCACTCTGGTCGAGTAAAGCAATTTGTAGTATCTCATAAATCTAGCAAGGATTTCGTCAGGGTTCGTGAGAGGAACTCCACCCTCATCTCTAATACTCCCAACATGGGTATTGGGATTTTGACCCCGGGACAACCACGACAGCATTTTGCCGTTCTTGTCACCGTATTCAAAAACCCTTTGAGCAGCACTGAGCATTGACTTCTTTGTCATCTCTATCCTGAAAAGTTCAACCGCCCGCAGCGCAAACTGCCAATTCCCGTGATTAAGAGGTGAAGGATCAGCCACATAACAAGCCTCTCTGTCCCTCAGCTCCTCCTCCAGATCCCTCAGCGATCGCACAGACTGTCTCTGGGTATGGGCAATGCGGGAAATATATTCACCCCTCAACCAGCTCTTAAATGCATCCCAGCCCACCAAAGCTCCCACTGATTCACTGTTTTCTATCCAATAATGACATAGGGCCTCTGACACATCCTCTTGAATCTTAGGGTCAGCGATCCAGTATCCCGACAGTCTCCACAGTCTCCTACCCGCAGCGGGCCCCATCCGTAACGATATCATAAGGGGGGCGTGATCTGAGACTCCTCTAGGGAGGATCTGCACCTCCGCAACCCTCTGCAGCACCGCCCGCGTAACAAACCCCAGGTCAATGCGGGAAAGGGTACGGAAGGTGGATGAATGACAAGTAAACATTCTCTCAGATGGATGGAAATGCCTCCACACATCAATAAGTTCAAATGTGTCAGCCCACTGCATGAGATCAGGAGACCTTTGAGTAGACTGGTGGAGCCTGTCGACCTGCGGGCATGGAACCAAATTATAGTCCCCCAGCAACAGTACATTCGGAGTATTGAACTGTACGACCATTCGCATGACATCATATAGCAAGGACATATCCGCAGGAGGAGGGAGGTAAAGTCCCACAATCACATATGGCATATTGGCGATTATCGCATAAATAATTACATATCTTCCGCCTGGGTCAGTTTTAATCTCTTGGAGCTGAAACGGAAGGGACCGATGGACCAAGATGCTCACTCCCCGGGAGTAGCTGGAATAAGTGGCATGGTATTGAGAACCCACCCAGGCCCTTTTTAGGCTAAGAATTCTCGAGCCCACCAGGTGGGTCTCTTGCAGTATACAAATATGCGGGCCATAGGCTTTTAGATATTTGAAAACCAGCGAGCGCTTAATCGCTGAGTTCATTCCCCGGACATTCCAGGACAGAATGGAGAAATTAGCCATAGTTTGTGTAGTAAAAATTAATGGACCGTCTGAGTTCACATCTATAATCAGTCCCCAGAAACAGGATCGACCACCCAGGCGGAAAGATAGGCATCAGCGACCACCACCACATCAACCACCAGGTCAACTTATCATTAGCTTTTGCACCATAACTAAGGCTTAAAAAGGTATAATCATAGGAGTCTTGCGAGATAAAAGCACCGTGAAAAACAAAAAAAACAACAAACTAAAATAAACTGGGGTCAGCAACGGCTGCCCCCCCCACCCCCCACCCCGCAGACCCTTGAAACTGGGATCATGCATGTTTCCCCAAAAACCCCCCGAGTCCTTCAGAATAACTTACTCAGGGAGGCGCGTCCCAGTCAAGCACACAGAGAGTCAATCACCCCTCCACATTAACTGCACAGAGGGGTAACCACACTCCGAGCCAACCAGGGGGCCTTTTTACTTCCCAACAAGAGATGCTAGAGAGTCATAGAGTTCAGAACTGATACGAGTACTCATAGTTCACCTGGATTATCCAGGGGCACAACACTTAAGATGATGAAATCCGAGACGTCCATATTGTAGGGATGTCAGATGAGCGGAGACTCTTCTTCAGGGTTGGGATAAGCACAGGTCCCAGATCCCAGGTGCCATCCCAAGATCCCTCATCCAGCAGATTTAACAGGGCTGATCTCTCTGCCAAGTAGGACAAGAGAGGGCGGCAACTGATACCAGGGGGGATCACCAAGATCCCATCCACTGTAAAATCCAACATCATGAAAGCTGCTCCTTATCTCAAAAAGCGATTAAGATCAGTGCAAACCACAAAAAGGCAGAAATATATATACAGTTACCGAACCATTCACTTCAGTGCAGGCAGAGATTCCAGCCACGAGGAAGCATCCCTGGGGTTGGTAAAGAACCGGATCGTCTCGCCGTCTACCACTCTCAGCTTCGCAGGAAAGAGAATACTGTATTTGATTCCTTTCGCCCTCATGGCAGCCTTGACCGCGTCGAAGGATCTACGCTGCTTCTGGGTCTCTATGGTGTAATCCGGGAACAGTAGCAGCTTATTATTCTGGTATGAAAATTCCTTTGTCATTCTTGCAGCCCGCAGAAGTTCATCTCTATCCCTGAAGTTTAACAGGCGCAGTATCAGCGTGCGTGGTGAGGAGCCAGGCGGACCTCGCTGCGGTGGAACCCTATGCGCTCTCTCCACAGTAAAGTAAGGGGACAGCTGGGCTCCAGGGAACAGGGATCTCAGGAGGTCTTCCACGAAGGTGGTCGGGTTCTGTCCCTCTGCGAGGCCTACTATTCGCAGATTATTGCGTCTGCTGCGATTTTCGGCGTCCTCGGCGCGATATTCCAGGACCTTCACCTTATTTTGCAAGGTCCGAATCGCCACCGAGTGTTCCTCTGCTGCATCCTCCACCTGTCCCACTCTCTGCTCCACCACCCCGAGACGACTCCGGAACTTCTCCAGGTCCTGTCTGATCAGCCCCACATCGGTCTGAACAGCTTCCATTTTTCCTGCTAAGGTGGCCTGACATGCCGAGATCGCCGCCATTACCTCGGGTATTCCCGGAAGGGAGACTGAGGGGTTCTCTTCCATCGCCGTCTGCGTGGCCATATTGGAATGGCTGCACGGGCTTTTCTCCCCAGGCACTGCGGTCACAGCAGCCTCCGGTATATTCGGGGGAAAACGGAGCCTCTTACCGCCCTTCGGACCGGCGGATGATCTGGACGGCATACGGGAATCCAGACGCCCAAAACAAGGGTAATCACTCCAGGCAGGATGATGTATAAGGATTACTCTCTAGCAGAGCTCTGGGAAGCACGTCTGCTCAGGCCGACATCTTGGACACGCCCAGATTGGGGGGCCTTTAGTGAACCCAAAGCAATCGACTGACTGTGTTACTGGCAGTAAAAACATGAAGCGGACCAATTCAGTGAGCGACTGTAAACAACCTTTCCTGCGAGCTTGATACTTCGCATCAGGTTCTTTGGAAGAGGAGAGCCCTTTTCCTGGTCCTAGAGAGAAATTCGCCATCCCTCGCTCCTTGTTCCGCAGTATGAGAGTCCTGGGCAATGGACGGGGACCTGTTATGCTTAGTCCCACTCTGGGATGCGATTAAAGCATCAAACTTTTACTTCAAGCTTAAAATGGTTGAAGAAAAAACCTCCTTAGTAATATTCACAGGGCCTGTAGTGTTTAACCACTTGGCAGCTGCGCTATGGCCGAATGACGGCCACAGCGCGGACCTGAATTCCCGGGAGGCCGTCATATGACGGCCTCCCCTGTGCACACGCTCTGCGCGCGCCGTGATCACCGAGTCACTGAGACTCGGGTGATCACCGATCACAGCTGATGACAGCTGATCACATGATGTAAACAAAAGATCGGTAATCGCTTTTTTTTTCTACTCACGCTGACAGCGTGAGTAGAAAAAGAAGCCGATCACCGGCTCAGATGTGAGGGACATCGGTCCCGAAGTGGAAGAGGCACATCTGCCTCATCAGTGCCACCTAATAGTGCCACCTAACAGTGCCCACAGTGCCACCTAACAGTGCACACAAGTGCCACCTATCAATGCCTACCAGTAGTGCCACCTATCAATGCCTACCAGTAGTGCCAATCAATGCCACCTAGCAGTGCTGCCTATAAGTGTAACTGATTAGTGCCCATTATTGCCACCCATCAGTGCCCCCTCATCAGCGTACATCAATGAAGGAGAAAAACTACCTGTTTTAAATTTTTTATAACAAAATATAAAAAAATGTAATTTTTTTTTTTTTTTTTAATTCAGTTTTTTACATTTTTTTAACAAAAAGTAAAAACTGCAGAGGTGATCAAATACCACCAAAAGAAAGCTCTATTTGTGGTGAAAAAATGATAAAAATTTCATATGCGTACAGTGTTGTATGACTGCGCAATTGTCATTTAAAGTGCGTCAGCGCTGAAAGCTGAAAATTGGTCTGGATAGGAGGGGGGTTTAAGTGCTCTGTAAGCAAGTGGTTAAGAGCAGCTGCATCACTTACCCCTCCTGATGGCTCACCGTGACCAGCCATATTACTCTCAGGGGAGGATGCCATCTTACTGGGATGGATCTAGGCTTCCATGTGACTAAATAAAACTTTCTAGAGTCCTTTATTGTGGTGTTTTTACCCGCCTTCTGCCAATGGTGTTTTAAAAAACCAGACCTTCCCGCGCTGGACGTTGGAGGATGCCAACGCTGTGCTAAGCCCCGCCCCGCCCCCCCACCCTTCCCCCCCCAAAAAAAGCACGGGCCCCTGATCCACCGGGAGGAAGGAGGAATGGCTGAGGGGGGCCTGGAAGACGCTGAGCGGCGTGCCGGGTTTTCTTAAAAAACCTTTGGCGCCCTTTCCCTGAGAAGAGGGGAAGAAATAACGGCACAGGGGGGCGTCCGGTGGGGAGAGGGAACCCCCAGACTTACTGGAGGTCTTGCTGCACCGGAGGAGAGAAAACTTGCTGTTTCCTGGACAAACGTGAGCTCTCTGGGAAGCATGAGACGTATGTGCTCAATACAGCCCCCAGTGGTGACACATAGGCATGACAACATTTACTGATTTAAAGGAGACATTCATAAGAATTTTTTTTAAATTTCTTAGAAAACCCACAATCCTGGACCTGTAATAACACCACTGCCAGTAAAACGTTATGGCCTTACTACCAAAAAGTACTGGATTCCGGGGTCCAGCTCTCTAAAAAGAGAAGCATTATAGGCAAAACCTAATTTCTTCGGATACGAGGCCCCGGTGCCATTCAATTCGGCCAAAAAGACACTTTGAATGGATCTGGTCTGCTGGCTAGCCCCAGCAAGGATTGTTCCAGTGGAGCTCAGCACAGCACATCTTCACTCGTGACCAACACCTTAGACACGTGCAAAAAAACTGAGGTACTCCCACCAGTGGGAGGGGTTATATAGGGGGTGCACTTTTTAATTTAGGGCGTGTCAGTGTCCATCACCTGAAGGTGGCCTATAACCCACATAGTAACTACTATAGCTCTGTGTCCCCTGATGTACGATAAGAAAAGTTATAAACTGATTTGCATTTTAATGGATGAAATAAGTATGTGACCCCTTCGCAAAACACGACTTAGTGGCAAAACCCTTGTTGGCAATCACAGAGGTCGGACGTATCTTGTAGTTGGCCACCAGGTTTGCACACATCTCTGGAGGGAATTTGTCCCACTCTTCTTTGCAGATCCTCTCCAAGTCATTAAGGTTTTGAGGCTGACATTTGGTAATTTGAACCTTCAGCTCCCTCCACATATTTTCTATGGGATTAAGGTCTGGAGACTGGCTAGGCCACTCCAGGACCTTAATGTGCTGCTTCCTGAGACACTCCTTTGTTGCCTTGGCCCTGTGTTTTGGGTCATTGTCCTTCTGGCATACTCACCCACGACCCATTTTAAAAGCCCTGGCTAAGGGAAAGAGGTTCTCACCCAAGATTTGACAGTACATGGCCCCTCCATCGTCCCTTTTATGTGATGAACTTAGCAGAAAAACACCCCCAAAGCATAAGGTTTCCACCATCATGTTTGGGATGGTATTCTTGGGGTCATAGGCAGCATTCCTCCTCCAAATACAGCAAGTTGAGTTGATGCCAAATAGCTCCATTTTGGTCTCATCTGACCACAACACTTTCACCCAGTTCTCCTCCGAATCATTCAGATGTTCATTAGTAAACTTTAGACGGGCCTGTACATGTGCTTTCTTGAGCAGGGGAACCTTGCGGGCACTGCCGGATTTCAGTCCTTCGCGGCGTAGTGCGTTACCAATTGTTTTCTTGGCAACTATGGTCCCAGCTGCCTTGAGATCATTGACAAGATTCTCCTGTGTAGTTCTGGGCTGATTCCTCACCGTTCACATGATCACTGAAACTCCACGAGGTGAGATCTTGCATGGAGCCCCAGACCGAGGGAGATTGACAGTTATTTTGTGATTCTTCCATTTGCAAATAATCGCACCAACTGTTGTCACCCTCTCACCAAGCTGCTTGGCGATGGTCTTGTAGCCCATTCCAGCCTTGTGTAGGTCTACAATCTTGTCCCTGACATCCTTGGACGGTTCTTTGGTCTCAGCTTGTTACCTGTATAGAAGACACCTGGGAGAAGGAAATCTTGCTGATTGAAAGGGGATCAAATATTTATTTCACTCATTAAAATTCAAATCAATTTATAACTTTTTGGAAATACGTTTTTCTAGATATTTTTGTTGTGATTCTCTCACTGTTAAAATAAACCTACCATTAAATTATAGACTGATCATTTCTTTGTCAGTGGGCAAATGTACAAAATCATCAGGGGATCAAATACATTTTTCTCCTCACTGTATATCTGTCTCCCACTGTTGCATATATGGCTAGCATGTTATATAGGATAGGATATATAGGATAACGTGCTCTGTGTGCCTCATAGACACACAAAAGCCGCTCAGGAGCGAGCATGCATAAATGCCCCCAAAGCAGGCAGCTTGCTATGGAGGCACTCAGCAGGGGGGAGGGGCAAGGAGCACGGGCAGGGAACCTGAGAAGAGGAGGATCAGGGCTGCTCTGTGCAAAACCATTGTTTCTTGGATCTCACAGGCTTTCCTGCTGATAGAAGTGGGAGCCATTGGCTTATGCTGCTGTCTATCAAATCCTGTGAGGAGGGAGCTGTGCTTCTATGGACACACTCAGCTGTGTTGATGGTCAACACAGGGCTCTGGGCTGTGACTGGACACAGCTGATTAGCAGGTCCCGGCCATGAACCATTGGCCAGGACCTGCTGACAGACTCCCCCTTTGTATAATCACAGCAGGGCATGCATGCACGTGCCCTAAACCTAGGCAGGCAGCGATGTAATAAGTTGCTGTGCCTATGCAGGCCGTCCATCCACAGTACACTGCAGGTGAGCGGTCCGCAAGTGGTTTAAGTTTGTGCGTTAAGGTAACACACAAGATCAACACAGTTTGAATGGGCCGTAATGCAGGATCAAGAAGTTTATCCTGCCCAAAAGAGATTATAGGTGGAGTTAGGGCTGGGAGATTTTCTTAAAAAAAAAAACATCTTCGATTCTCTTAAAAAAAACTCAATTCACGATTCGAATAGAGTTTTTTTTTTTTGGAAACCGCGCCTGTCCCGAGGCGCTGCGGGCATGAGCTTTTAGGCGAGGCCGCGGCTTTGGCCTAGTCCGCGGCGTCCGGCCTAGCGGACTAGGCCGAAGCCGCGGCCTCACCTAAAAACTCCTTGCCCGCAGCTCTTCAGGCCCGGCGCGGTGTCCGCGCCGGTCCGGAGGCGCTGCGGGCATGAGTTTTTAGGCGAGGCCGCGGCTTCGGCCTAGTCCGCGGCGTCCGGCCCTAGCCGCGGACTAGGCCGAAGCCACGGCCTCGCCTAAAAACTCATGCCCGCAGCGCCTCGGGACCGGCGCGGTGAAAAAAAAAAAAAAAAAATCTAAAAAAATCGATTTGCTTAAATTTTGAATCGATTTGACCTCTCAACTCGATTCAAGATTTAAATCAATTTTTTTCCCAGCCCTAGGTGGAGTCCCTCCCACCAGCAAGTGATGATGCTTAACGGCTGCTGCGTATTAACTCAAGCTGCAGAGTTTTGATGGGTGGAACTGCCTGTGAAACTCACCATATGTGATAATTGGGGCAGTACCACGCTTGGCTTGCAGTTACGGCACAGTTCTGCAATATTATTCTGTAGTTCGCCATACAACAAAAAAACCCCCAAAAAAAACAAAAACACAGGTGTCAGGAGTAGCACCTCCCGAAAGCCTGCCAGCTGCTGCTACACCACCCTCTGAAGAGCAATCCAAGATGGATAACTTTCCAGAAGACAAGCCCCTTATAATGAGCACAGTGGTCACATGGACCTCACCCATGGAGGACTGACTGTCCGCCTCCACCATCCTTACATTACAGTTCTGGGTGGAATGGCCGATCCTTATCCTAATGGTAGACATACAGAAGAGTCATGATGGTAGAGACAGTACATGGCAATCAGCTGTGTGCTATGTACTGCCTTCATATCCGCACTGCCCTCATAGTTCATACCCGTCCCCCACAGATCATACCCGTCCCCCACAGATCATACCCGTCCCCCACAGATCATACCCGCCCCCCACAGATCATACCCGTCCCTCATAGTTCATACCCGTCCCCCACAGATCATACCCGTCCCCCACAGATCATACCCGTCCCCCACAGATCATACCCGCCCCCCACAGATCATACCCGCCCCCCACAGATCATACCCGCCCCCCACAGATCATACCCGCCCCCCACCGATCGTATCCACAGATCATACCCTCACAGATCATAACAACAGATCATACCCGTCCCTCACAGATCATATCCACAGATCATACCCACCCCTCATAGACCATGCCCATCCCCCACAGATCATACCCGCCCCTCATAGTTCATACCCTCACAGATCATATCCACAGATCATACCCGTCCCCCACAGATCATATCCACAGATCATACCCGTCCCCCACAGATCATACCCGTCCCCCACAGATCATACCCGTCCCTCATAGTTCATACCCGTCCCTCACAGATCATACCCGTCCCTCATAGTTCATACCCGTCCCCCACAGATCATACCCGTCCCCCACAGATCATACCCGTCCCCCACAGATCATACCCGTCCCCCACAGATCATACCCGCCCCCCACAGATCATACCCGCCCCCCACCGATCGTATCCACAGATCATACCCTCACAGATCATAACAACAGATCATACCCGTCCCTCACAGATCATATCCACAGATCATACCCACCCCTCATAGACCATGCCCATCCCCCACAGATCATACCCGTCCCCCATAGTTCATACCCTCACAGATCATATCCACAGATCATACCCGGCCCCCACAGATCATACCCGTCCCTTACAGATCATACCCGTCCCTTACAGATCATACCCGTCCCTTACAGATCATACCCGTCCCTTACAGATCATACCCGTCCTCAGGCTTCTCCTCCAAGTCAGTGAAGCTCTTCTCCATCAACATCTCCAGCCAGTCCTCCTCGCTGGGAGCGGGGTGCACGGCGCTCTGTACGGCCATGGATGATGCCGCTTCCTTCTTGTCACTCAGCAATGCTGTCACTGCACTGTCACCCCCGGCTACTCTTCACTCCTCCCACGTTATCACTCCCGGTCGCCGTTCATTCATCCCGCGCTGACAGGACGGAGAGCCGAGCGGGACAAACGTGTTAGAGGAGGGCGGGGCCAGCCGCTACGTCTGACTCCTGACTCCTCACACAGCCACCTCCACCTCTTCTCTGGAGAATGGAAGTTGTTGTTGTCTGTGTTACAGAAGTGGGCAAACTATGTGAAGCCCATCATACAGTACACATCATACAGTACACATCATACAGTACACATCATACAGTACAAGCTAGAAGAGGGGAAATCTATCACATACATTTCTTATAGGACACTGAAAGGAATAGAACCTGACAGAAATCTTCCCCACTCCATCCAAAACAATACAGAAAATCTTATCTGACCACAAATAGAATTTTGAATGAAATAGAGTGAATGGTGTAGTACTAAATCCAATTAAATTACTAAACAATATAGTGAATAATAATCATATATTACGTGTTCCATTTCAATTAAAAAACAGTGGTATCATAAAATATCAATATGCTGAGTAAAACAATCTAAAGCCGCGTACACACGATCGGATTTTCCAACGGGAAATGTGTGACGACAGGCCGTTGGTGGAAAATCCGACCGTTTGTACGCTCCATTGAACAATTGTTGTCAGATTTTCCGCGGACAAATGTTGGATAGCATGTTTTAAAATTTTCCGCGGACAAATGTCTGTTGTCGGATTTTTGTGTGTACACAAGTCCGTCAGACAAAAGTCCAAAGTATAAACACGCATGCTCGGAAGTAAGGATGAGCCAGAAGCGGTCGGTCTTGTAAACTAGCGTTCGTAATGGAGAATTAACATTTGTGACGTGGCAAATTATGAAACCGAGAAATGCAGCGCACAATTCTCTTCTTCTTTAATGGGATAATAATGAAGCTGTTTTGCTGGTCATACTGATGGAGTTATTGCAAACTAATTTTAAAAGACTTTTTTTTTCTAGTGATACCAAGAATAATATTATTATGCTTTTTTTTTGGGCAAGTAACAACACCATTATCCCGTAGTTTTAAGGATCAAAGATATGTAGCACTGGTAGATTTTTCATCTACCGCTTATAGGTTATCTGTTTTATACATAGTCAGATTTGCCTCTGTTCCAGTTTGGCTGTGTTGCATGTAGTTTCACACTGTGCCTGTGGGTGTCATTGTCGCCATGGGTCGGTGTTGGAAAGGCAATGCGCTGAAGCGTATGGGTGCTCTTCTGTACCGGAGATAACTCGGTGGAGGTGGTCCTCCGAGTTGCATTCTGGGAGAGGGTATTTATGGGACAGACGCCATGTTCTAGGGTCGTTTTAGTTCCACCTGCTGGCCCTCCTGGCCGACAGGTATGTGTTAGGAGTACTACCGCGTGGTCCTCCGACCGGGAGGACCACGTTGCTGCAGCGTGTGGGTGGGCTCAGGAGTCTGTCTGGGGCCTATCACAGCCGTGAGGGAATGGTCCTGGGCTGTCTGTCCTAGAGGGAAGAAGCTGGACAACTGAGAAGATCCCAGGGGAGGACCCATCATGGAAGGATCATGCAGAGTGCTGGTCTGGAGAGGGGCCTGGTGACTCATTGGAGGACGCATCCTAAAGTTAACCTACCGCATAGTACTGCCGGGTCGGCTTAAAGGTTCTAGTGCTGTGTTTGCTGTTCATCGTAAACCATTACATCCTGTGGTAGAGGATCGTATGGGTTTCTATTCCATTCAAGTCTGTGGCAGAGACTTTTGTTCGTGCTGCGTGCCGGTTGCTAGGTTAGTGAGAGAAAACTATCCGGGCGGGCAAAGATTCAAATCTAAAAGGAGAGTACATTCATCTACAAGATTTCGATTTATAATACTACATCAAGAAAAGGTATTTGAACTTCCCTGCAACTCTTCTTCTACCTCTTTCCTGCTACTTCCTTCAGTTACTCTTTATTAAAGCATTGGAAAAGATACTCAAGAGTCTGGTGTCTACACTGCCTGGTATTAAACTCAACAGGACCCTAGACCTGGTTCCAGTGAAACTGAGGTAACAAAGGTGACGGCAGCAGCCTGCTTTAAATCAGCAGCTCCACCGTGAGTTAGTGCTACAGATACAACTATGTTGGTGTCCCTTGTCAATTCTACATTGTATTTTTTTTTTATGTAGCTGCCTACCCCAAACTGTCATTTGAAGTAAAACACATAGCCAAGTGTTATTCTACACAATTTTTTATTGTGCATTAAAAAAAAAAACAAATACAATTAGACATGCTATCTGCCAATAGAACTTAACCAAAAAGTGCATTCTATGCATCCAAAAATATAGAAAATATAACAAGTCAAATCATTATTCAACAAAAAAATAAAATAAAAGCCTCATGCATGTGTCCTGCTTCTTAAAGTGGAGTTCCACCCAAAAATGGAACTTCCTCTTTTCTGGTTCCCCCCCCCCCCCTCCGGTGTCACATTTGGCACCTTTCAGGGGGGAGGGGGGAGCAGATACCTGTCTAATACAGGTATTTTGCTCCCACTTCCGGGCATAGATACCCGAGCCACCTGCGGATATATACGCCACTCCCCCCCCCCCCACACTGTATTCTGGAGGACACACGGGTACCAGAAAACAGCAGGGACCAGTGGGATAGCGCAGCGATAGTTGCGCATGCGCAGTAGGGAGCCAGGAAGTGAAGCCACAAGGCTTCACTTCCTGATCCCCTCACCGAGGATGGCGGTGGCAGCACCCGACAGCCGAGGGATAGATCGGCTTTGGGTGCTGACATCGTGGGCGCCCTGGACAGGTAAGTGTCCATATTTTAAAAGTCAGCAGCTGCAGTATTTGTAGCTGCTGACTTTAAAAAAAAAAAAAAAAAACGGCGGAACTCTGCCAAGAGTTGGTGAAAGCAGGGGTCCTTCATCTGGAGACAATTGCAAAAATCATCTGGATTATTCTCCTGGAGCTCCCACAACAAAGGCATATGACATAATTGGTCACGATTAATAAAGCAACCAATTTTTAGTCCAAGAAATCCTCCTCCTCCTGTTCCTGGACTGGACTTGGGTCATATGAATAACTCTAAGGCCAATAATAAATAATACGTTATCTCCTCCCCTGATTCCCCAACATGTCTGGTTGATGAATGGCCGTTCAGAAATGAACTGAAAAGCACGAAATAAAAAGCGCAAACTAAAAAACGCAAAATGAAAAGCGCAAATTGAAAAGCATGAAATGAAAAAGAAATGAAAAGCACGAAATGAAAAGCGTTAAATGAAAAGCACAAATCAGCACTCACCAAACTTCTACTAACACGAAATTAACAGAAGGAGTCCAAAGGAAGCTGAAAAACCACGTAGTATGTCACTACGTTCGTGTTTGTTGGCCAACAATTCCTTTCTGTTTGTATGCAAGACAAGTTTGGGCCAACGCCCTTTGGACAAAAGTCCACGGTTTTGTTGCCAGAAAAAACGATCGCGTGTAACCCATTAGAAAGTGCAAAAATATATATTACTCAAAGAAAGTGTCCAAATGCCCTACCGTACAGTGCACCCGATCACCAGTGCTACAAATTTTAAAAAATGCATAAAATATATATATAAAAATAGCAGGCATCAGAGTCATGCACCTTCCTGCCTTCTACACTCGCTGTTGAGTTTACTATTTTATGTAAGTTACTACTTTTTTTATAATACATTTTTTACAAAATTACTTACTATATGGACCTTGTATTATTCCATATGATGGAATATGGAGAGGAGAATCTGTGAGCCCTGCATCACCTATTTGGGATGAAGACCCTGTGTACTAACAAAAAAAGAGAATTATGACCTGTATCTGATCCTGAGATCAGTCTGATCCGACTTTGCCCTACAACTTCATGTCCGACTTCCATGAACGGGATCCGAATTTGATCTGACCATACCAGGCCCTTTGAGTCTGGCATGAATCTTGAGGGGGACTAATAGATGAAAAAGGAAGTGTTGCGCTATCCGTCAAATAATATAAATGAAGTGACTCTAGTCCCATAAACTGTCATGTGTTTCAAAAAGAAGTTGCCCGTAAATCCACATACAGGTGTAAATATAATGATGAATACAATGCTTGCAAATGGGTAAAAAGTGACTAAACTATACAAGTGATGTAGGTACTGCAGATAACTAAACAATTATAAAACACACAGATGAATCCTCTGCTCCATTAAAGTGCTAACAGTGCATATATAAATCAATAATCATGTGTCTCAAGGCTGGACACAGAGACAAATGTAAATCATATAAACAGGAAAAGGTGCATTTCTTCTATCAAAAAAATTCTTTCATATCCTGGATAGCCATCCGTGATCTATCTCTTCACCATAGTGAGAAATTCTTATAATTTGGTGACTTGATCCCTTTCTTCCTCTGCCACCTCCGTGCTCTCTGGTCTCTCACCTTAAATATGCTTTAAAGCGGTTGTATACCCGCACATATAAAAATAGAAAAAAAAAACACTGTAAGGCAAAGGCATAATGAGCTAGTATGTACTGTATCGCAGCCCAGTCCACGCTGAGGGAGCTGACATTTTGCCCTCTGCGTTTCTTCCGTGTTCGTGGCTCCGGTGCTATGAGTGAGTCTTCTTCCCGGCAAGGTCTGGCAGTGGACCCTCAGCCGGGCATTCACAGCACATGCGCCGCTGACTTCAGCAGCTGCATGCAAAGTCAATATCTCCTAAAGCGTACAGGCTTACATGTAGGTAAAAATTAAAAATAAGGGTGTACAACCCCTTAAAAATCAGCTTGTGTTGTTATCTCCCAGGGATACCATGGAATCGCCTCTAGGGGTCCTCTGTTATGTATTTCCAATGCTCTATATGTTATTGGGGATTGCTGGGTCTCTACTAATCCTAGAGATATCTTCTTCCATAGGCTCCCAGATACTGTATGTTTGGGGGAAGAAAGGAGACTCTCGTAGTGTATGACCGTTATATAAAGTATTTATTAAAAGCAAACAGCTAAAAACTCACATTAAAAAGGCGATGACCGGCGAAAATCCACACGTGCCGAACGGCGTCACTTCCGGTATTCCTCCACTCGTGCTGAATTAAGAGCCCTTTCACACTGACAGTGCGGGGTTCAGAGAGTACAGGTACCATGGTATAATGGAGTAGTTCAGGCAGTGCAGGTACCATGGTGTGTGCAGTAATTCTGGCAGTGCAGGTACCATGGTGCGATATTATTAGTAAATAAAATAGCAGCTTTTCAAAGTGCAACACTTAAAGTGACACTAAAGCTTAGTTTTTTTTTTTTTAATAACAAACATGTCATACTTACCTCCACTGTGCAGCTTGTTTTGCACAGAGTGGCCCCAAACACCCTCTTCTGGGGTCCCTCGGCGGCTCTTGCGGCCCCTCCCCGCAATATATAACCATACCTTGCGGGCGTGCTCCTGAGTCATTCATTCGGCGTCTATAGAAGCCGAATGTATGACTCGGCCCCGCCCCCCGGCGACCAGGTCATTCGATTTTATTGACAGCAGCGGGAGCCAATGGCTGTGCTGCTATCAATCCATCCAATCAGGACCCAAGACACCGGCTTTTGCTGGTGTGCTCATCCCGGGGACGTGATAGACGGGGTACAGGTAAGTAAAACGGGGGCTCGGGGGGGCTGCAGCATTACAGGAGGTTTTTCACCTCAATGCATAGAATGCATTAAGGTGAAAAACCTCGAAGCTTTACAACCCCTTTAACTCTAAAGTGCCAACAACCTATTATGTTATCATAGCTCCTAAGTATCCCCGATTTCGAGGGACTGTCCCGGATTTGAAACAAAGTCACTCTTTCCCTCTTTCCAACTCATTTGTCCCTCATGTTGGTCTGATCTATATAGTTGCATATAAAATGCACTTTTTATCTTTCAAAAAGTGTTCCCCAGTGCTAAACCTTTCATCCAATTTCTAAATTACTGCATTTGTAAATGTCAAAAGCCAGTATAAAAGAATTGTAGTGGTAAAAAAAAAGCACCTGGGTTTAACTAATCATTTTTTTGGTATAATTCTCCTTTAAGGGCACATGGCAGTGGGGTGTGTCCTATGCCTACATACTTTTGCTAATAAGTGTCCCTCATTCCCATCTCAAAAATTTGGTAGGTATGTGTTATCATGCGTTTATAAAAATGTGTTCACCCCTGTACAAAAAAAACCTCTGTATAGTAGGGGTAGGGGAGAATTTTTTTTTTATTAAACTGCCTGGGAAATGTCTTCCACTTGACATTGAGGGAGGTAGAGAGAGAGAGAGCGCCTTTTTTTCTACGTTGGTTAAACTAGATGAGCTAGTGTCTTTTTTTTTTAACCAGATTAAAAATATATATAGCTAATGTAACCTTTGAATATTCGCCTGCCAGCAGGCATCTGTGACTAGGAGTGAGGACACCCGGGGGGATGCCCACATCACAGCACCTACATCGCTGCCGCAGGGACACTGGAGCATCCACTCACCCTCTGCTTCCCACTGCTGATCCCTGGAGGCTTTCAGGGAGAGACTGAGGGGGCCCCCCTTTTTACAGTCATCATCGCAGTATCCTGGGGACTGGTGAGATGGCTATTCACCCATTGCTGATACTGCTAGCAGGGACTGAGCCACTGAGAGCAGGACACCAAATGTCCATACATCACCCATACTGCAATAGATACTGCTCTTGTACCAACCCTATACTGAAATATACCTTTACCTCATCTGAACCACATCTACCTTGCACCAGTGCTGAGACTATATTATACCTATACTGTACCTATGCTGCATGCAGATTAACGGGGACTGTTGTTAAAGTGACATTAAAAGTTCATTTAATCTAAAAAAAATATGTTATACTTACCTGCAGTGGTTTTGCACAGAGAAGCAATGATCCTCCTCTTTTTAGGTCCTCCACCGGCGCTCCTGGCTCCTCTTCCTCAGCCAGTGCCCCCAATAGCAAGCCGCTTACTCTGGGGGCACTGTTGTGTGCTCACTCCCAAGCCCCACTATATGCATCCATGGGTCACACAGAGCCACGGCTCGGCCCCACCCCCGTTCTCTCCTCATTGGCTTACTGGCTGTGATTGACAGTAGTAAGAGCCAATGGCTCCTGTTGCTGTCTCAGCACTGCTCCTAAAGCGCCCCTGCCCATTGAAAACAGTGGGGCAGCGCCACAAAACCGCCAGCAAAGCACCGATGCAGCAGCACTTTGCGGGCTGTTTTAACCCTTTTTCGGCCGCTAGCGGGGGTTAAAACAGCCCCGCTAGTGGCCGAATATCGCCGCTTTACCACCAATGCCCACCCGCCCCAGTGGGAAAGTAGCCTTACCATTTTATGCTTGCCTAGTTACCAACCATATTAGATGACAATATATTAAGTTTGCCTTTACTATCTGGTTTGGTGCCTGGTTTCTTTGATTTACACCCCTATTGGGTACTAAATGTTACTTTCAGTGAATTCCTGTGATATTGTTTGTATAGCATGTGTGTCAGAGAGGCTGAGGTTGAGGCAAAGAACAGAACACTCATCCTATCCAATGGCTCCTATGGGGGGGTTTAGTGATTGGGATACGAATGATAGTGATTATGAAGTATAATAGAACAATATTATCAACCACTATAATATTAAGTCGACAGTCCCGTCAAAAAAGTGCAAAATGTGCCACAAAATTATTCACATCCCTTCAGTGTCAATCATTAGTGCTCAAGTGCCTCCATCCCACTGAAGTGAATCACTCACCAGAATAACATGACTTCCTGGGGCTAAGAAGGTCAACAAGCCCTTTTTTTGTATGAGAGATTTTTTCTACTTGTATCAGCCACTTCCACAGGATAAAAAGCTCCAGATTTAAACCTCATCCACCACTTTTCCTCATTACTCCATCAGATAATGTGGAAAAAATGGATGATGATGAAATAATAGTTTGTTGCTATGGTGGGGAAATTGGAATGTACGGTTAGTAGTGTTTTATCATGGCTATGACTAAGGCTGTAGGCTGAAAAACGTAAGCTTTTTACCTCCTATTCATCCTGTAGCAAATAGAGATTTTTGCATGTGCACGTTTCGAATTGCCGTCTCTCTATTTCTGCTATTACCTCAGTTTGGGTGTATAGAAGACACTCAGAGCCTGAGCACCAAGAGCTCACCTCTGATTTGGGAATCCAGGCAAGCATTGCTTTTTTTCATTGCATAGAGTGCATTATCACAAGAATTGGGATCCCCTGCTTTCTAAGAAAGGAAATGACGTTTCCAGTGCCTATGTAACCATGCCGGAAACACTGGCAGTTAAGTATTTTTTTTTTGTTAGCCCCAGCAATTTTGCACGAGAGGCGAAAATAATCATACTCCCCCTTCACTTTGCTCTCAAGCTGTTCTGCTCAACTGCTAGGAGCATAGAAAATACCATCACATCTTGGTATGGAGAAGCATGTGACTTCCTCCTTTTTCTTATGTGACAGCACTGGTGATTGATCCAGAATGGTCACTTGGTGGGGAATCCTTAGGCCTGTGTAAGATCCAACTAGGGCGGCTCAGAGCTAATGCCGCATACACACGGTCGGACTTTCTAGAAAGCTAGGTCCGACGTACTTGCCGCCAGACTTCCGGCGGACTACCGCTGGACTTTCTGAACGGCCGGACTTGCCTAAACACGGCCGGACTTTCCGGAATCCGGTCTTCCCGACGGACTTCCGCCGGACTTTCAGAATGAACGGACTTTCCCACACACGGACAAGTCCGTTCATTTTGAAAGTGACTTGGGTACGACGGGACTAGAAAAGGAATTCAATCTCGCCGCTTTTTTTGGCGAGATTGAAACCTTGCGAGCCCCGTCGCAGGCCCTTAGGTCTGGTATGGAACTTTAAGGGGAACCCCCTACGCCGAAAAACCGGCGTGGGGGTCCCCCCAAAATCCATACCAGACCCCGATCCGAGCACGCAGCCCGGCCGGTCAGGAAAGGGGGTGGGGACGAACGAGCGCCCCCCCCCCCTCCTGAACCGTACCAGGCCGCATGCCCTCAACATGGGGGGGGGTGCTTTGGGGGAGGGGGCGCCTTGCGGTGCCCCCCCACCACAAAGCACCTTGTCCCCATGTTGATGAGGACAAGGGCCTCTTCCCGACAACCCTGGCCGTTGGTTGTCGGGGTCTGCGGGCGGGGGGCTAATCGGAATCCGGGAGCCCCCTATAATAAGAGGGCCCCCAGATCCCGGCCCCCCCACCCTATGTGAATGAGTATGGGGTACATGGTACCCCTACCCATTCACCTAGGTAAAAAGTGTCAATAATAAAACACAACACAGGTTTTTAAAATAATTTATTAAACAGCTCCGGGGGGGGTCTTCTTCCGTCTTCGGGGGTCCCTCTGGTTCATCTTCCACGGTCGACCACGCCCCCAAAACGTCACAGTCCCAGCATGCCCAGGGACTGTGACATCATATGGGGGCGGGGTCTCCGCCTATATAAGTCACAACGCAGCCCTCAGAGACCAGTCCAGCCGGAGAGAGCGTCGTGTCAACATCTGGGGGAAGAGAAGAGAAGAGAACACAAGAAGCCAAGAAGCCAAGAAGTCCGGACCTCCGCTGGCAATAGAGCTACCTGAAGACAGCGGAGGGGCCGGCCGAAGACCTGGGACACCGGGAGAAGAGGCCGGAGAGCGGAGAAGAACCAACCGGACTCCGGGAGAAGATGAACCAGAGGGACCCCCGAAGACGGAAGAAGACCCCCCCCCGGAGCTGTTTAATAAATTATTTTAAAAACCTGTGTTTTATTATTGACACTTTTTACCTAGGTGAATGGGTAGAGGTACCATGTACCCCATACTCATTCACATAGGGTGGGGGGGCCGGGATCTGGGGGCCCTCTTATTATAGGGGGCTCCCGGATTCCGATAAGCCCCCCGCCCGCAGACCCCGACAACCAACGGCCAGGGTTGTCGGGAAGAGGCCCTTGTCCTCATCAACATGGGGACAAGGTGCTTTGTGGTGGGGGGGCACCGCAAGGCGCCCCCTCCCCCAAAGCACCCCCCCCATGTTGAGGGCATGCGGCCTGGTACGGTTCAGGGAGGGGGGGGGCCCTCGTTCGTCCCCACCCCCTTTCCTGACCGGCCGGGCTGCGTGCTCGGATCGGGGTCTGGTATGGATTTTGGGGGGACCCCCACGCCGGTTTTTCGGCGTAGGGGGTTCTCCTTAAAGTTCCATACCAGACCTAAGGGCCTGGGATGCCCCCCGCGCTCGCCGCAATGGGAAAATTAGTTTTTCCTATTGCAGCGAGCGCGAGATGCAGTAACCTGCTCCTCCGTCGTATCTGGTCCTTCGGACTAGCATACAGACGAACGGGCTTTCCGTCAGGAACTGAGTCCGGCGGAGGTACGACGTAAAGATTTGAAGCAGGCTTCAAATCTAAAGTACGTCGGATTTCCGCCCGAAACGGTCCGTCGGAAGTCCGATGGAGACCACATACGGTCGGATTGTCCGCCGGACTTGGTCCGGCGGCGTCCGTCTGACTTTTGCAGGTGAAAAGTCCGACCGTGTGTACGCGGCATAACAGAGCATTTCATTTTCTTGCTCTCAGCAACTGAATGAAGCAGCGAAGAAGAGGGGAAAAATAAAGGCAAATATGTGACGCTGGTGAGGGGGGGCAAGATAACTTTGGGACTACTCTACAGACAAAAGGATACACACATGTCATCTATGGGCCAGCATCTTGGACCATGAAATAGTGACTGCAGTTGATACCTAAATAAAGATGGCACCAGCCTTTTGAAAAGAAAGGAAGGTTCAGCCCAGGTTCACACTATAGCGATCCCAGACATCACATGTAATTCGCACCCGCACCGCATGTGCCGATCACATGCGATGTGTGTGCGATGCGAGTTCAGCCATACAGTTGTATGGTTGAACTAGCATTGGATTTGCAGAAAGAAAAGGTGCAGGGACTTTTTCCCCCCCCCCCACACTGGATTTGGATCGCATGGGGTGTTCTTCCCCATGCGATCTGACTCCTGTCCGAATCCACAGTTCGCACTGTGACCTGGGAGTGTCATTAACATTGTATTGACACCCACAGCGGTTCGCAGAGGGCAGTGTGAACTGCCTGCAGGAGAGATGCCATGCGGGAACAGTCGCTGGAATCACGCTGGTTCCCGCATTGCTACAGTGTGAACCTAGGCTAAAGCAGAATTCCAGCTAAAGCCCAACTAGTCATGTGATCCAGCTCCCATTAGTCAGCCAGTGGCAAGGGAAAGGAGGGACCGCTAAAAACAGCTGCACCATGGATCCTATAGATGACGTCATTGCTCCTGGTTTTCATAGGCTTTGTTGGGTGCTCTTTCCAATCCTCTGCAGCTGCCGCTGACACAGGGGAGCATGTGACCAGACTGAAAACAGAGTTAGGTACCTGGTAACTCTTTTTCTAAGAAGTCTTCCAGGGCAGCATCCGAGAGATAGGCTCCTCCTCCCTAAAACAGGAAACACATTAGTCCACCATTATAAATTTCACACTCTTACCTGTGTGCCTCAGTTATGTTAAAGCACCGAAGGAATTCCCTGTAAGCTGCAAGCTCCCCCTCTGTACCTGGTTTTTGTTGTTTCAAGGGTGGGAACTAGTGCTGCCCTGGAAGACTTCTTAGAAAAAGAGTTACCAGGTACCTAACTCTGTTTTCTCGAATCGTCTTCCAGGGCAGCATCCGAGAGGATATATCAAGCAATACTTACTAGGGTGGGGTTAGAGACTGGAGCACTTTACGACCAAATGCTTGGTCTTGGTCAGACAGCTGGTCTATGCGGTAGTGCTTAGCGAAAGTACTGAAGCTCGACCATGTCGCTGCCCTGCAGATCTGCTCCGGAGTTGCCCCTGCTTTCTCTGCGGCCGAGGTTGCCCAGGCTCTAGTTGAGCGCGCTCTGATTTCACTAGGTGGAGTGAGATTCTGTGCCTTATAGGTAATCTGTATGGCCATCCTTATCCATCTGCTGATGGTGCTTTTTGAAGCTTGTTTCCCTCTGTTGATTCCTGCATAGAGGATGAAGAGGGAGGTCGTTCTACGCCATTCTTTTGTTCTTTCGAGATACGCTATGAGCGTGTTCCTTACATCAAGTTTGCTGTAAATGTTTCTTTTCCTACTATCCATGGTTGTTGGAAGTGAGGGTATGACGATGTTTTGGGTTCTGTGAAATGTAGAAGAGACCTTGGGTAGAAAGGCCGGATCTGGAGAGAGAATTATCTTGTCCAGATGTATTAGACAGTATGGTTCTATTGAAGATAGAGCTTGGATCTCACTCACTCTTCTGGCGGATACTAAGGCCAGAAGGAGCGCAGTTTTTAACGTGAGGTTTTTGTCTGAGCTGTCCTCGATAGGTTCAAACGGAGGGGAAAGAAAGCCCTTAAGTACTGTGCCCATGTCCCAGGTGGGAGTTTTGTACAATTTGGCTGGTTTGGATCTTTTAAGAGCTATGAGGAATCGTCTTATCAGCGGGTCTTCCGCTAGTCTAGTATCCATGACCGAGGAAAGTGCTGCAACTTGTACTTTCAGGGTACTTGGTGATATGTTTTTGTCTGCACCATCTTGTAGGAAGTCCAAAACTATTGGAATTATCCCACCGTTGGAGATTGGTCTGTCTTCGTACCAAGAAACAAATTTTTTCCTTATTTTCTCATAGATGGCTCTCGTTACCGGCTTTCTGCTGTTTAAGATGGTGTTGATTACTCTGTCTGACAGGCCTTTGTTCTGGAGTTTTACCCTCTCAGTAACCAAGCCGAGAGCTTCAAGATTTTGTGGTTCGGATGGTTGACTGGGCCTTGTGACAGTAGATCCGGGCGGTCCGTCAGTGTCAGCTGAGGTTGTATGCTGAGATTTTTTAAATGACTGAACCATGCTCTCTGGGGCCAGTGTGGTGCTATTAGTATCACTGTTGTTTTCTCTGCCTTGATTTTTTGGATTACTTTTGGGATTATGGCAGTTGGAGGGAATGCATAGCACAGATGCCATTTCCAGTTTTGGTTGAAAGCATCCACCCCGCTGTTGCCATCTGTAGGGTCCAGGGAGAAAAATATCGGAGATTTTGCGTTCGCCCTGGAAGCAAATAGGTCTACTTCGGGTATTCCCCACTTCTGGGTGATTTGAGTGAAGGTTGTTTGGTTTAGCGACCATTCCGTGTGTTTTATCGTTTTCCGGCTCAGGAAATCTGCCACTGTATTGTCTGTTCCTTTTAGATGAATACCGGATATCGATCTTATGTTCACTTCTGTCCACAGTAGGATAGATTGTGTCAGTCTCATCAGTTTTTGGGATTTTGTGCCCCCTTGTCTGTTTAGGTATGCGACTGTCGTTGCGTTGTCTGATTGTATCTTTACATCCTTCCCCTGTAATGCTGGCTTGAAGGTTTTTAGCGCTTCCCCCACAGCTTTCAGCTCTCTCAAGTTTGAGGAGGCTCGTGCCCATTTGGGTGTCCATTTCCCTTGCGAGAACCGCCCTTCCATGTGGGCTCCCCATCCTAGGGCGCTTGCATCGGTGGTGATGCTGACTGGATTGACTTGAGCCCATCTGCGCCCCTCGATGACCCGAAGTGGGTTGAGCCACCAGTAGAGTGTTTGTTTGACTGTGGCGGGGACGGGAATGGATTTTTCTAGGGATGCTTGCCTGCCATCCCATTGGGACAGAATGTAGTTCTGTAAGGGTCGCATGTGAATTTGTGCCCAGGTGATGGCTGGAATGGAAGACGTCATCAGTCCTAGTACGGACATTCCGTGCCTGATCGTTGTGGAATGGTTCCTTAGCAGGGACGTAATTGCTTGTGTCATTTTTACGTCTTTTTCCTTTGTTAGGAAAATTTTTGACAGTCTGGAGTCCAGCACGTATCCCAGGTACACTACTCTCTGGCTTGGGATCATTTGCGATTTCTCTGCGTTTATTAACCATCCCAGGTTTTGCAGATAGATCATACTCTTGCGCAGGTTGTTTTCTAGGATTGCTGCTGAGTCCGCAAAGAACAGGAGGTCGTCTAAGTATGGTATTATTCCAATACCCTCCTGTCTTAGACCTTTTAGCGCTTCCGCCATTATTTTTGAGAATATTCTTGGAGCTGAGGAGATTCCGAAGGGGAGAGCTGTGTACTGTAGGTGCAGCGTAGCTGCTGGCCCCTGGATTGCGAACCTTAGAAACTTTTGGTGATCCTTCCTTATGGGGACATGTAGGTAGGCATCCTGTAAGTCTAGTGTTGCCATGAATGTCTCCTGCGGTAGGATGTTCCTGATTGAATAGATAGATTCCATTCTGAATCTCTTGTATCTTATTCCTCGGTTGAGTGGTTTGAGGTTTAGTATCAGCCTTAGTTTGCCTGATGGTTTTCTTTTTGCGAAGATGTGTGAGTAGAAGCCCTTCTGTTCCTCCTCTTGGGGAACGTGACAAATCACCTTCTGATCTAATAGTTTCTGTAGGGATTCTAGAAACACCTTTGCTTGATTGCTGTCCTTGGGTAGCATGGTCGCTAAGTATTTGGTTGGGGGGCGGTTGGAGAATTCTATTGCGTAACCGTCCGCTATGGTGCGCAGTATGAATTTGTTTTCTGTTATCTCCTCCCATTGGTGGGAGAAAGCCGCCAATCTGCCCCCCACCTGAAGGCAGTCATTGTTTTTTGTTCTTTTGGGTATTAGGCTTGAGGATGAATTCACCTTTGCCTTTCTTGTTTTGTTGACCCCAGTGCTTTTTTGCCCCTGGCTTATTGAATTTCTTGAAATGCCGAAAGGGCGCCTTCCCTTGTCTCTTCTTGGTTTGAGGGAACCCCTTATTTTTTGCTGCAGTCCTATCCAGGACTGTTTCTAGTTCGGGACCAAACAGTAGGTCTCCAGTGAATGGTATGCCACATAAACGGTTCTTGGAAGGTGCATCTCCCCCCCAGGATTTTAACCACAGGGCTCTGCGGGCCGAGTTTAGTAGTGCCGTGGTCCTAGAGGATATTCTGACAGTTTCTGCTGAAGCATCTGCCAAGAAAGCTGCCGCTCTAGTTAGTGTGGGGATGGTTTTAATTAGTTCCTCCCTGGGTGTGTCGTTCTCCAATAGATCTTGCAGCTGGGTTAGCCAGATTAGCAAGGTTCGGGCTGTGCAGGTGGAAGCAATAGCCGGATTTAGGTTTGCCGCCCCTGCTTCCCATGCCCTTTTCAGGAGAGCTTCTATTTTCTTGTCCATGGGGTCGCTGAGGGTACCTGCGTCATCAAAAGCCAAGTCCGATTTGTTCGTGATTTTTGCCAGAGAGGCATCCACCTTGGGGCATTTAGCCCAGGTTTTGGTGTCTGCTTCCGCAAACGGGTATCTGCGTTTGATTGTGGCGGGGATGAAAAGCTTTTTCTCTGGGTCTTCCCATTCCTTTTTGACTATGTCTTTAAGTGTTTGGTGTACCGGGAACGTTCTTGGCTTCTTGGGCTGGAGCCCTTTGTACATTCTGTCATGCATAGTGAGTTCTGCGGTTTTCTGTTCTTTAATGCCTAGAGTGTCAGTGATGGCTTTGAGAAGACTGTCTGTGTCCTCAGAAGGAAACAGGTTGCAGTCTGTCGTGTCATCTTCCTCCTCTGAGTCTGAACAGATACCGTCTTCTGATTCAGATTGTTCAGATTCATCTGAATCCACCTCTTGTTCTGCCTGTACCTTGTTCTCCCTTGGAATGTGTGTTCCGCTGGTAGATGGGATACTGGCCTGAGCGACACTTGCTGGCGTTTCTAATTTCTCTATAGCTGAGCGTAGTGGTGCCATGGTGCTCTGAATTTCTTTCTTAAAAGAATTGAGCAGGTCTTTCAAAAATACCTGTGATTCTTTTGCCACCATTTTGTCTAAGCATTTCTGACACAGGGGCTTTTTCCAATCTGGGGAAAGCCTGTGGCTGCATGAGGCACATGTTTTGCCTTTAGCCTTCCTTTCCTCAGGGGTCTTTGCCTGCAAGCGAGCATAGAGAACAAAAAAACCCCGTGAGTTCAGGTGGTCAAAGGAACTGCCTGTAGATAGGCAGTAAAGAGGTTAAGACAGAGATAATTCAAGAATATTCTGGCTTACCTTGGAGCTGTCCTGATTTGCAGGATCTGCAGGGCAGGGTGGGGAAGCGTCAGACATGATCAGCCACCAGGATCCTCTGCTTAGAGGCCTTTTTATCTGCTTCCTGCATAAGCTCCGGCCCCGCCCCCGGCTGACCCCGTGCAGGTTGGTGGACACACCTGCACATGCCGCTGTATTGTAGAGTAACTGTGCTGGTAGTGAAGGGTAGCATTGAACAAATTTGCTATTTGTATTCTGTTTTCTTTCTCTTTTTTTTTTTTTTTTTAAACTTCCCGCCCCTAGGTGTCCCTGCTCTATCTCCGTAGTAGATAGACTACGGGAAAATGGCCGCCAACCCGGAAGCGGAACTTCCTCGGCGCCATCTTGGTACACCCCCGACTTCCTGTAGCGGCCTGTGGCGGTGAGGACGCTGCTGCGCCGCCCAGAGAGCGGTGGATTCGTTTGGGGGGACAGCCGCAGCCACCAGGGACCTAATTTAGAAGGTGCAACACCCTCCCTGCTAGACCCTCTGCTGCTGAGGTTTTCGGCAGCGGTCGGCGGCGGCGGCGGCGGCGGGGGGGGGGCGCCCATCTATGCATGTATCCATCCCCCCTGGCGGGCTCCAGATTCTGCGGAAAGCCAGAGGGGGGTGCTTGCGGAAGCATACACAGGCCTAACAGCGGCATGGGGTGGGGATGACAGAGTCCTCCTGCAGCCTGGGGGGATGATTGCAGACCCCTCAGTAGGGGCGAAATCTCAGGCTTTGAGCAATGTTGCCCAGTGCTGCGCCTGCTCGCCCTCCCAAAGCCCCTTGGGCTGTATGGGATGCTGGCAGGGGGTCTCCTGCAACAAGCACAGAGACAGGTGAAAATAAAATAACAAACGTTCTTGCAGCTCCTGTGGGTCCGGAGGAAACACAAACAACTGAGGCACACAGGTAAGAGTGTGAAATTTATAATGGTGGACTAATGTGTTTCCTGTTTTAGGGAGGAGGAGCCTATCTCTCGGATGCTGCCCTGGAAGACGATTCGAGAAAATAGGTAAGTGTGTACATCTTTTTTTACACAGGTTAGTTAGTATAGAGGCTTTGTTTAGAAGAGTATTTAAATCTCTTATAGAGAGTTGGTGTATAGTACAAATATAGTCTAATATTATGGAGCCATTTATTCCAAACTGCATAGTCATTTCAGACTTGGGTCACCATGAGTGAAGTGTATAGAAACCATAGCTTCTAAGGGCTTGGAATCCAATAAAACAGTATATTCATAAGAGCGCTTTCACATTGATGCAGTGCAGTGTACACGTGGGTTATCTGCACTTTGCCATAGACTTCCATTGCATCTGGTGGTTTTGGTGGGTTTTTTTGAAAGCCCCATCTCAGTGTGAAAGTGCCTTAAAGGTTATACCATGCACTAAAACATAATCAGTTCTGGATGTGCATATGGCTGATGGGACATAAAGCAATGATTTGCATGGCTCCGCCCACTGTCCAGAAATTATTATTAATCTTCTTTTTTCTAGATATGTGATAGAATGAGACATGTGAATACCTTCATAAGAAGGCTTTACCATGCAAGTAAAATGAAACAAACACACACTATCATTAACATCCATTTAATGAAAGTATACAGCAATTCTAAAAACGTATAAGGATTTCATTCTTCAGTCAATTTAAGCTATTGGAAAAAAAAATCTAAAACTTTATTGCGACACCACAAAATTAAAGAAATAAACATCGTAAAAAGAATTGTTCTTGTGCAAAAAATAAATAAATACAAGATCAGATAAAAGAACATACCTGTGTAGATAGGTTTACAACACTGGTGAAATTCAGTAGTCCAGATACTACAAACTACAGTACCTCCAGGAATATGGTGCCTACTGCTTATTGCAAAAAGAATGCCGACATCACTTTTACATTAAACATCTTCTATAAAAAAAAAATAAATGAACAACAAATGCAATAACCCATAAGGGACATGTAAATGGCAAGTGAAAAACCCATCACATAATTAAAAAAAATATATAGAAATTGACACAAAACCAAAATAAATCTTTAATGTCGTCACTTTTTTTTTTTTTTAATTGTGAATCTTCTTCCTGTCTGTCTGTTATATTAACTATTTAAGGCGGGGTCAGCATCCTGTAGATTGCAATCTACCAGTAGATCGCAGACAGATGACTGGTAGGTCTCAGTTTGGGCTTGTTGACCCGTCATTCCAAAGCATCAAGAAGAGTGCAATGCAGAGGGACTACTTGTAAAGTTGGAGCTGTAGTAGTGAGCAAGAGCCACATAAGCTGATGCCTCCTCTGTAGTGATGGTTCCTGTCCCATGCGGAGTGATACCAACTGCACTCCACCGCTGTTCCCCCAAGTGTGTTTGACAGGTGGTGAGGAGGTGATATGTTGCCTCCTCACCACCTGATTTAAACCCATGATTGCTGTGCAATGCACGAGATTGCAACATGGTCATACAGCAATTAGAAGATTAAATCAGGTATGAGGAGGCAACACTCTGCTCGGTGATCTTTGACTTCTCTTATGTTGTTCAGGTAGATCTCCACCTCTTTAAGGTTACCTACCCTTGATTTAAGGCATAAGAAAAGGTTACAAAAGTTTTGTGGCGATAACAGAAAAAGCAATATTTTAATATACTGTATAATTTCAACAAAGGGGACAGAGAAATGATGCTAGAAACAAAACTAATCATGAAGGTGGGGTTTGGTTGGAATAATTAACAGCAGTATTTTCCATGTATCAAAGCTACCTAGACTTTTTGGGGTTGATTTACTAAAGGCAATCAGGTCATTCACTCTGCAAGGGAATTATCTCTTAGTTTAGTGAATTAGGTAAAGCTTTGCCAACTTCCATCATGTTAAAGAAAAAATACTTCTTTCTTTGGTTATTCCTTGCAAAGTGAGTTTTCACCACATTTACTAAGCTAAGGGTAAATTCCTTTGCATAGTAAACATCCTATTTGCCTTTAGTAAATCAATCTACGTGCGTCAGTCAATAGGTAGAAATTTTAATGGGTGACACAGCCAGAGTACATAGCACATGGCTCTACTCATGAGCAGCTGTATGCAAACTAGAATGAAAATGACAAGAGGCAAAGGGGCATCTATTCCACCATCTAACCAGAAAAATCAGGGCTGTCATTTTTTAAAAAAAGACTCTGATGCAAAAGTAGAAAAATAGAATGGAATACACCACTACTTTCGTGATGTAGTAGACGGCAGGTGGACCAGGCACTTGCCACACTCAAAGTGTGTTGGATGCTAAAGATTCTTGAACCTGGAATAGCTTTTGAAGAGAGCGAAGATCAGAGGCACAGGCTGTGGGACACCCAGATATCATTCTGTCGCCTTTTACAAGGTTTTTAATTTTTTTGCTGCAAATTTGGTTTAAAGTTGAACTTCAAGTACAATCCTTATTTCATACTTACATTGGTCCAGCTTGGCAGAATGTAAGTATGCATATCTAATACCTAAGGGTTCCACTAGGGAAGCGGACAATCACAGTAGTAGTCACTACCACTGTGATCACTGAGATGGCCCCTCTCTCAGCACAGCCGTCATTCACAGAACACCTTGTATTTTTTTTTTCTTCCATGGAACATAAGGCAACTTCTGATTGGTAAAGGTGGAGGGGAGGGGAGGGGACCTCAACATCATTACATTAAACATGTACTGTTAGGTTTTCATCTGTTGGGAGATTGGCTTTAATTAATCTCCATGGTAAGAGCAGAAGCCTTACCTACTTTACTTTTATATATCCAACGTTATGATCTGCTATCAATTGGTGAAGGCATGATACCGAAAGTTATCAATCTCTATTAAATTTTACATTCTATATAAAAAAGGGTGTAAATTATGAAGGTGAAAAAAAAACCCTTCAGGGTCTAATGTAATGAAATGATTACATGAGAGCATGACAATATTTGTGCTTTGTCTGACAAACAGGAATAAGAGAACTTGAAATAATCAATTTTTTGTTCTTAAAATACTTTAATAAAACCATACAATGTCCATCTTGATAAAAGGCTGCAATTGATCCTTTTAAAGAAAAGTTAAAGTAGAAGAAGGAAGATGGGGAGAAAAAAAAATCCTAAAATGAAATCAACTGGAACCTAAGGATGAAATGTTGGTGCCTTAATTTCTATATCTAAAATGGAACAGCAGAAGGCTAACTGAACAAAACACAGAGGACAGAAATATTTCGGACTCATGAAATTTTCATTTAAAATGCCAAAAACCACATGCAATTGAAAATATAATATCATGGACATAAAAAAAAAAAACAACCCATTTTGGAAATATGGGACATAATAAAAGTACGAGTTACTAAAGATTTTTGCCAAACTGATAAAACTGCATTTATGAAGATCAAATCAGGTAAAATATTCCTACTAAATCATCTGAAATTCGAGACATGGTTGGCCTTGTAGGCAGCAGCCGATAGAAAATTGTTGACCAAGCAGTGACCGCATCCAATCAGACAGTCACTGTTCAAGTATTCTGATAGCTATGGGTGTCAGATGTCACAATACAATAGCCAGGAAGGGAGATGCTTCCATCAATTAGAAAGTGTATATAAATGTATGACTAGCTGTAGCAAGCTTCAAAAAAAAAAAAAAATAAAAAAAAAAAAACCTAGTATAGATAATCTGTTGTCCACACATTCAGACTAAAATGTTTTTTGTTTTTTTTTGGCAAAGTTTAGTTTGGCTGCAGTGTGATTAAAAACAGGTTTATAGTTTATCCCTAGATCTAGCAAAATTATATTTTATAAACTTCACGGCAACAAAAGAACTAAAATTCACAATTTTATGAACACAGGAGCTACATTGTGCCCAGTAAATACAGCAATTTATTGCAGTGCAGGTTAGCACAGACTGCTATTGTGCTACAACTAGAAACTAGTTTCAGTTAAATGTGAATGGATCATAGGCCATTATATTTGTGTTTTCTAGTAATGATCAGGTGATCTGATTTCTCACCTCTCCTAAAAATACTAGTTGCTTGGTTGTCCTGCTTATCCACTGGCTTTAAAACTTTCCAAATTACGGACCTGAAACACGTATGCAGATCAGGAGTTCTGATTTCACTGGCTGCATGCTTGTTCTGAGTTAGTGACTCAAGGTACTAAAGCCAGAGACAGTCAGGCAGCTAACATTTTTAGAAGTAAGTCCGTATTGGTTGCCTTCACAACCAGGCACGCACTGTGACTGGCCGGGCAATCATCTGGGACCTGTGACGTTTCCCAGATGATTGCCGAGAGGGGGGGAGAGGTGAACTTACTTCCGGTGGCCCAGGAGGAATTGGGAGCTGGAACCCCAAATAAAAACAAAAAAAAAAGACATGCCAAATGTGGCATGTCAGGGGGTCACCTTCCCTTAAAGCGGAAGTTCAATTTTTGGATGGAACTCTCCTTTAAATGCTCCCTTCCCCCGCCTAACACCTATTCTGACTAATACATGTAAAAAAGATGTAGATATTTACCTATTTTCTGCCTGCTCGTGTCTGGCCACATGATCCCCTGTGTCAGCCAGCGGCAGCTGCAGGGGAGAGGAGAGAACATTTGACTGACTAGGAATGCCTGGGAGCAGTGAAGTCACCCTTAGGCTCCCATGGCCCATCCATTGTCAGCAGTCCCTACTCTCCCCTGCAGGTGCCACTGACTGACTGACACAGGGGAGCTGGATCATGTGGCTTTACTGGAGTGGGCTGAAAATAGGTAACTATATACATCTTTCATACAGAGGATAGTCAGCATTGGTATTAGGAGTGGGAGGGGGCAGTTAAGACTAATTAGGCTTAGCCTAGAGTTCTACTTTAAATCTGATGGCCAGCATCATTCAAACCACTTCCTGAGCCCAGGTCACCGTGTACCATCCTCTGATTGGACAGTAAAAAGAGAAGCAAAACAGTGATGAGCCCATCTCTCGATCACTTTACTTTCTCTTCCTTCTAGCAGATTTCTTGTCAGTACATGAACTGACTGGCTCCTTGTGCTGCTTCTTCCTCTCACACTCCAGCCCTGCCGGTCAGGGACAGCAAGAGATTGATAAATTTATATATTAATGATTACCCAGCTGCATTATTTGTGTCTTTTTTATTTGCCTGGAGTTCAGCTTAAATTCAGGTCTGTATTCATTTATAGATTCTTCAATATATTTTTTGCAATGGCTTGTACAGCAGATCCCAGACTGGGAAAGGGAGAAGCACAAGGAGCCAATCAGTTGTGCTGCAGTGCAAGGAGCGTGCTGATAGAAGGGGAAATCCGAGTGACAGAGTATGGAGTTCATCAGTCTGCTGCTTCTCCTTTTACTGTCCAGTCACGAGGTGGAAAGAAGACCTGTAAAAGTTATTGACATGCAGCAGACAGACAGGACAGGACTGTATAGAGTGGCAGCAGCTGTGTAATTCTGAAGACTGGATGGACAGAAATCCATATAAGAGAGCAGTTTTACCTTTCAAAGGATTTGTATTTCATCTGTGTATTAATCTGTTAGCCTTGAGTTCAGCTTTAAGATCCCGTGCGAAACACGTCTCTTATAAGCAAGATATTGCAGCATTATTTATAAATTGTCTTCTGGCTTTTGCATTACAAAGCATAATTCATTACATATTATTTCTCTATTTAAAACAAATCTAAATTGTAATAAAATTATGATAAAGAAATCCAAAACTGCACAAGAAAAACAAAAAACAAAAAAACAAACATTTTAAGTTACTCCAGAGAAAACATTAAGAACTGCTAAACAAAAAAGTCAGTTCACAATTTCTAAATCATTTATATATTTATATTATTTTACATAAATTTTACAAAAGTCAGCCAGCTGGAATTTTCTATTCTGTCAGAGCTAGAAGTGTGTTATTAAATTACAATGATCCATAAATATAATTAGAGGTTTTTATAAAAATCACTCTTTAAAAAAAAAAATTTCATATATTACAAAAAAAGGAGGCATTGACTTGATACTGCCACAATGTACCTAATAAAATGAATTCATTTAACTCTTTATTGTACAATAAACTGTATTAACTAGATTCAGGAACTTTAAACTGACGATTGCTCTTCTGCAAATATCCGATTATAAAATGATTTTGTTGTGCAAGGCTTCAGATGCTGTAATCTTGCTACTTTGGAGGTGGAGATTCATTTAAATGCAGAATCTGCCTCATAAACTCATATGTTGTAAATGCCACAGCTTGAGAAGGAATGCAGCGAATGTAGTTCAGAGACAGACCTCGGTACAGTCCTTTCCTTATGCCATGCGCCGTGCAGACATATTTCAAGGTTTGAAACATGGTTCTGTTAGGGGGAAAAAGAAAATACATTAAAGTGTATGCTAATCTGAACACAACAGCTCAGCGGGGGGAGATCTCTGTACTAACATCAGATTAGTTAGTACAGTGGCGAATCCCGAGCTGCTAGGACTTCCGCCCGCCCACAAATTTTTTTTTTAAAAAGTCAGCAGCTACAAATACTGTAGCTGCTGACTTTTAATATAAGGACACTTACCTGTCCAGGGTTCCCACGATGTCGGTCTATTTAAAGCCGCAGCCATTCCTAGTTCCCTACAGTGCATGCGTTAAGTGCTTTCTAATTGGCCTAGTGGAGGAGGAAGGGGGGGGGGGGCATCCGAGGAACAGTGCCGCATCGCAGTTCCCCCTCGCCCCTAAAAGGTGCCAAATGTGGCAACGGAGGGGGAAGCAGATAAGCAGAGGTTCCACTTTTGGGTTTAAGCAAAATTAGTTATAACTGTATTATAGTCTATAACACATTGTATGTTTACAACCACTTTACCCTTACTTTGTGCCTGTTTAGATACTACCACAATGTCCCTCTGCAGAATATTAAAACCCAACTCCAGCCAAACATTTTTATTTTTTATTTTGCATAGACTGGTGAGGTCTTGGAACCTCTGTTAGCTGCATATTGCTATCTGTGTCACTCTGCAGGAGTTTTCTTTCTCTACTTCCTGTCTATTTGAAAAATGTGTCAGACAGAACAGGAAGTTAGGGGAAATGTTCTCAATGGTGGTACAGACAGCAGTAACACACTGTCAGAGATTCTAACCCTTCCCCACTCTATCCAACACTAGCTTGGCTGGTCATAATCTGCATACTTATTTAGCTTAAGTGTTGCTGAGGGTTTGTAAAGAGCTCCATTCATTTCAATTCCACTTTAACACATTTTAAAAATGCCACCAATACAGCAACGCATTGCGCAAAAGCAGACGAAGGACCTATAAAACTGCTACAAGCTGTTTTGCTATTAAAGTGGTTGTAAACCTCAGACATGAAATATAAACAAAGCATATCCCTCTATAGTGTGTACTTGTCTTCAATAAGACCACAAAGTGTCATTTCTGCCTGCTGCTTTGTTCCTCTGCTATCAACATGAATCACTTCTCTCAAGTTTTCCTGACACCAAGAGAAAAATGGTGACGGGGAGGGACCTCAAGCTGATTGACAGCCTCATCTCTGATTCGGTAAGCTGTGTGGAGGGGGGTGTCTCTCTTCCCTCCAATCAGCTCCTAGAGATCTCCTGAGGTCTGCAGTGTGTAACTTCAGCTTTCCACCCTCTTTGTGAACTTTCAGACAAGCTTTAAAATTCAGCACTTTGAACGGATGAAGAGTAGAAAGGGCTGCAAATAGATTGGTACAACTTATGCAGGAGGATTTGTTTCATCTCTGTATCACCTGAGGCCAGTCACTTCACTAGGCATATGACCCCTTTTTCCACAAAGAACAAGGGCCCCAATCTGCAGCTGCTGGCAGGGGACAGGCTTCCTTACTCAAGCAGTAGCTGCTAGCTATACAAGAAAACAAACAGTGGGCCTTAAAGTGGATGGAAACCCTCACATATACCCAGTGAAGTGAACAGCCTCAGATGATACACAGAGATTAAACAAATCCACCTACATAAGTTTTACATGTATATCTGCTGTCTTCACACATTTACAGTATCTCACAAAAGTGAGTACACCCCTCACATTTTTTGTAAATATTTTATTCTAATCTTTTCATGTGACAACACTGAAGAAATGACACTTTGCTACAATGTAAAGTAGTGAGTGTACAGCTTGTATAACAGTGTAAATTTGCTGTCCCCTCAAAAAGTGTGAGAGGGAGACCAATAACACCAAATTTAACACACCTGCTCCCCATGAGGTTTTGTAACACCAACGGGTCACATGACACCGGGGAGGGAAAATGGCTAATTGGGCCCAATTTGGACATTTTCACTTAGGGGTGTATTCACTTTTGTTGCCAGCGGTTTAGACATTAATGGCTGTGTTGAGTTATTTTGAGAGGACAGCAAATTTACACTGTTATACAAGCTGTACACTCACTACTTTACATTGTAGCAAAGTGTAATTTCTTCAGTGTTATCACATGAAAAGATATAATAAAACATTTACAAAAACGTGAGGGGTGTACTCACTTTTGTGAGATACTGTATCTACTGTTTAGGAAGTGTAATGCCCTGTACACACGGTCGGATTTTCCGACGGAAAAAGTGCGTTCGGATTGTGTTGTCGGACATTCCGATCGTGTGTGGGCTCCATCTGACTTTTTCCGCCGGAATTTCCGACACACAAAGTTTGAGAGCAGGATATAAAATTTTCCGACAACAAAATCCGATTGGTTAAATTCCGATCGTGTGTACACAAATCCGATGCACAAAGTGCCACGCATGCTCAGAATAAATTAAGAGATGAAAGCTATTGGCTACTGCCGCGTTTATAATCCCGTCGTACGTGTTTTACGTCACCGCAGAACAATCGGATTTTCCGACAACTTTGAGCCAACATCCGTCGGGAAAAACCCATGGATTTTGTTGTCGGAATGTCCGATCAATGACCGATCGTGTGTACAGGGCATTAGACTTCCTCATTCCACCTCTAGGAGGAGATTACCACTTCCCCTGGGTTGATATGACGTCAGGGACTTGAAGTGGTGATATCTGGATGATGCCAGCAGCTAGTTATCATCCAGATATTTTTTTCAGCCCATGATTCCCTGCAATGTAAAAGTCATCGTAGTGGCTATGTAGCGGCTTAAATGCTTTTACAGGCGGCGGGAGGAGAAGCCCCCTCCCGCCGCACTCCGGTGCTTCTCCGAGCTCACCCGTGTGATCGGAGAGCCAGAGAATGAATCCAGCGGCGGTTTACCAGATGTCCCCGGCCATCTGTATGACCCTTGGAGGCTGCAAGCGACGTCACTTCTGGTGCTGCAGATGTAAACACTGCCATCTTTTTACCTGGAAAGCCTCGAAAGAGATCGATTTTTTTTTTTAATCTCAGGCTTTCCAGCATAGATGAGAGATATGGGGACTTATAGACCCCACATCTCTCTGTAAAGATTACCTGTCATGCCCTACTCCTATTGCAAGGGATGTTTTTCACATGCAGAAACAAAATGCATATCTAGGTCACGCCTGCATACGTAAACGACGCTCAAACCACACATGAGGTATCGCCGCGAGCGTTAGAGCGAGAGCAATAATTCTAGCACCAGACTTCCCCTGTAACTCTAAATTGATAACCTGTAAAAATTGTAGCTTAAGGAGATTTTTAAGTACTGAAGTTAGGCGCCATTCCACACTGTGCACAATTTTAATGCGCAAAATGTTAAGTATCTGTTAACTCGACGTAGCATCATCTTTCACATTATACACAGAAATTGTGGTAACTATTGTGCTTTGTTTTTTTTTTTAATTCATGAAAGTGTTCTTTTTAAAAAAAAAAAAAAAAAAAAATTGTGTTTGAAAAATTGCTGCGCAAATACTGTGTGACATAGAAAATTGCAATGACCGACATTTTATTCCCTAGGGTCTCTGATAAAAAAAAATATATAACGTTTAGGGGTTCTGTGTAATTTTCTAGCAAAAAAATGATGATTTTTACATGTAGGAGAGAAATGCCAGAATTGGCCTGGGTGGCAAGTGGTTAAACACCTTTTGTTCGGATGCACATTGAATGCTTTTAGCCAATTTTAACAGAAAATTTAATTGGGCTTTAAAGTTGATGTTCATGTTTCACGTCACTTTAAATAGTTTGTTTGGACCAAGCTGGTCCTTCACTAGGCACTGTATGTACTGCATGTAACTTCAGCTACATACAGTACACAATGCTGGGTTCCGACTGCAAGACAGAGACTTCCCATCTCACACCCAGAACAAAACAGAGTTAGTCTGAGTAGCACTCAGCCATTCAAAATAACCTTTGTATTAGCAGTAATCAGCATGGATTCATGAAGAATCATTCTTGCCAAACCAATCTACTAACCTTCTATGAGGAGGGGAGCTGCCATCTGGATAAAGGAAGGCCCATATATGTGGTGTATCTGGAGTTTTCAAAAGCATTTGACACAGTTCCCCATAACCATTAACTGTACAAAATAAGGTCTGTTGGCATGGACCATAGGGTGAGTGCATGGATTGAAAACTGGCTTCAAAAGCGAGTTCAGAGGGTGGTGATAAATGGGGAGTACTCAGCATGGTCAGGGGTGGGTAGTGGGGTCCCCCAGGGTTCTGTGCTGGGACCAATCCTATTTAATTTGTTCATAAATGACCTGGAGGATGGGGTAAACAGTTCAATCTCTGTATTTGCGGATGATACTAAGCTAAGCAGGGCAATAACTTCTCCGCAGGATGTGGAAACCTTGCAAAAAGATCTGAACAAATTAATGGGGTGGGCAACTACATGGCAAATGAGGTTCAAAGTAGAAAAATGTAAAATAATGCATTTGGGTGGCAAAAATATGAATGCAATCTATAGACTGGGGGGAGAACCTCTGGGGGAATCTAGGATGGAAAAGGACCTGGAGGTCCTAGTAGATGATAGGCTCAGCAATGGCATGCAATACCAAGCAGCTGCTAACAAAGCAAACAGAATATTGGCATTAAAAAGGGGATCAACTCCAGAGATAAAACGATAATTCTCCCGCTCTACAAGACTCTGGTGCGGACGCACCTAGAGTATACTGTCCAGTTCTGGGCACCAGTCCTCAGGAAGGATGTACTGGAAATGGAGAGAGTACAAAGAAGGGCAACAAAGCTAATAAAGGGTCTGGAGGATCTTAGTTATGAAGAAAGGTTGCACTCACTGAACTTATTCTCTCTGGAGAAGAGACGCTTGAGAGGGGATATGATTTCAATATACAAATACCATACTGGTGACCCCACATATGGATAAAACTTTCACAGAAGGGAGTTTAACAAGACTCGTGGCCACTCATTAAAATTAGAAGAGAAGAGGTTTAACCTTAAACTATGTAGAGGGTTCTTTACTGTAAGAGCGGCAAGGATGTGGAATTCCCTTCCACAGGAGGTGGTCTCAGCGGGGAGCATCGATAGTTTCAAGCAACTATTAGATAAGTACCTGAACGACCGCAACATACAGGGATATACAATGTAATACTGACATATTATTACACACATGGGTTAGACTTGGACGGGTGTCTTTTTTCAACCTCCCCTACTAAGTAACTATGTATTCTGCGAATGAATACAAAGCTTCCTCTGATTGGCCGAGTCTGAGAGCATGATGTTATCAGCCACTAAGCCAGACTGGTTTGTAAGAGGTCTCCGTCTCACAGCCAGAACCCAGTACTGTATGTAGCTGAAGTTACATGCAGTACATGCAGAGACACTCCAGCACTTAGTGAAGCAAATAGTTCACTTGCACCAACTTGGTCCAAACAAACTATTTAAAGTGACATGAAACATGGACATCAGCTTTAGGCATTGAATGCTGGGAGAGCATCCATTACCTCCCTCTCTGCTTAGTGTTTCTCTCTCCTCCCCCCTTTGCAATGTTACATTCTACTCTTATCTGAACTCTTCTCTCTCTTTTCCTGCCATGCTCTGCAGCTGCGTTTTAACATGGCCATTTTAGTGGACCTTATATGTTGCTACCCAGAAGGCATCCTCTATGTTTGTGAGGGGCACTTGGTACTGTAGTAAACAGCAGCTATAATATACAGTCATTTTCCATGTTTCTCAAAGTTTACTATAAAAATACCATTCTGAATTTGCCATTAAAGAAACATACTTTGACATACTTCTATAGTCTGTAATTAAATCTATGAACCGAAACAAGTTTTAAAAAAAAAAAAACATTAACCTATGTTGCAAAACCTGTAAAGTATTATTTGTGGTTAACGTACCGGCACTTCTCAGAATCTGGCAAGATTGCAGACAACTGCATCCGCCGCCGTGTGACATCCAGAGGATAACTAAAGGGGAAAAGGTAAAATTACTATTATGCGATTTGTTACTACACTGCTGCAAACCCTTAAAGCAGAACTCTAGATTCAACTGAAAAACAAATAAGAGCATGACCAGGATGTAAATATGTGCAAACACATTATGGTGGAAACAAAACTTGCATATCAGCTCAGCAAAACAGACAACCAGAAGAATTGGCTGTTGACATTGTAAGTCATAGCTTTCCTAAGGGAAGATGCAGAAAGGAAGTTATGTGAATATGTGTTTCATGAGTTTGTAGACAGCTTACTGTAACAACTACGTAAGCTTGTGGCAATTCTATGGAGGGACCCCCCTCAGCTTTTGCGACTTACAGCCTTAAATCTTCTGGGAAGGTTTTCCACGAGATTTTGGAACATGCCTGTTGGAATTTGTGGCCATTTAGCCTAAACAGCATTTGTAAAGTCAGGTTCTGATGCTGAATGAAAAGGAATAAAGAAAAAAAAAAAAAGAAAAAGAAAAAAAAAAAAAAAAAGAAAAGAAGGAGGGCGCACCAGCCTTGTGCATTATCCTATGATAAGTTTATTAAAAGAATTAATTAAAAACTACTCACAAGCATGTGAAAAAAAAAAAACGCAATGTGAAAGCCTTTAACTGGTGGCAATTGGTCTGATACCAACAGTTTCCAGGTGATGAAGAAGAGGACATGAAGACCACTGCTGGTTGACGCGTTTCGAAGGGATACCTTCTTCCTCAGAGCCTCAGGAGGCTCTGAGGAAGAAAGTATCCCTTCGAAACGCATCAGCCAGCAGTGGTCTTCATGTCCTCTTCTTCATCACCTGGAAACTGTTGGTATCAGACCAATTGCCACCAGTTAAAGGCTTTCACATGCTTGTGAGAAGTTTATTAAAAGAATAAATTAAAAACTAATCAAAGGATAATGCACAAGGCTGGTGCGCTCTCTTTTCTTTATCCCTTTTCTGACTGCTAGGATAACCCTATCCTGGAGGGCAGCAAGGCCTGAGACATTACCCATCCTGAACTATAGATCACCTGATCAACACACTTGTGGGCAAGAGTATTTGTTTGCTGCTATCAAAAACTGATGCTGAACGAAAGACCTGGCTTCCAACCAGCAATCCAATCTATCTTATCTCTAGGTCATTATGGATCTGACATTCTGCACAGGGGCATAGTCATGCTAGAAAAGAAAGGGCTTTCCCTAAAATTGTTGACAATTTTTACCATGGATAGAGGTGCACAATAGTCTAAAATGCCTTTATTTGCTGTAGTATTACCAGTACCCTTCACTAGAAAATACTTACAAAAAAAAAGAAGTGTTTGCTACCCTAACATTTCAGATTCCTGATATTTGTCGGCTGTACCATGTACTTGTATGAAAAAGTATTTTGTTCTTTGTATTGCTTCCTTTGTGTGAAATCCCTGGTGTTCTGGCCAGTCCCTAATAAAAACTGACCACACTAAGCAGGAGAGCACACTGTTGTCAGTTCTTTAGCTGTAATAGGAACTCAGCATGCTCTCCTCCAATGATCAGACTTGTCCTGAAATGCCTGCCCTGCACGGCCTCACTGTAAAGCTTGGTGTGCTGCTGTGGTTCCTCCTCCAGCTCTTATGCATCTCAGATCAGAGAGAATGTGATCACTTATAAAAAAAAAAAGGGGAAAAAGACATTTATAATGTTTTTTTTTAAATCTATATAAAAATGTTTTGCCTTTCATTTCTATTTTAAACTGAATGGGTTGTTTTACAAGGTGATCGTTTACAATCACTTTAAAATCAATTATTTCAAGGGGTATTCACATAGTATTGGCCACATAGGTGGGTGCAATGATTGTGTGTCCACAAAGTTTTGGCCATATAGAGTATTTTTTTCCATTTGCTGCTTAAGATTATACAGCCGTGGTCAAAAGTTTTGAGAATGACACACATATACATTTTTACAAAGTCTGCTGCTTCAGTGTATTTAGATCTTTTTGTCAGATGTTACTATGATATACTGAAGTATAATTACAAGCATTTCATAAGTGTTAAAGGCTTTTCCCGACAATTACGTTTATGCAAAGAGGCAATATATGTAGTGTTGAGCATTCTTCTTTAAGACCTCTGCAATTCACCCTGGCATGCTATCGATCAACTTCTGGGCCACATCCTGACTGATGGCAGACCATTCTTGCATAATCAATGCTTGGAGTTTATCAGAATTTGTGTGGGGGGGGGGGTTTGTTTACTTGCCTCTTGAGGACTGACCACAAGTTATGGGGAGTTACCTGGCCATGGACCCAACATTTCCATGTTTTGTTCCCCAAGCCGCTTTTGTCTTATGGCAAGGTGCTCCATCCTACTGGAAAAGGCATTGTTCCTCACGAAACTGTTCTTGGATGGTTGGGAGAAGTTGCTTTCGGAGGATGTTTTTGTACCATTCTTTATTCATAGCTGTGTTCTTAGGCAAAAATTGTGCGTGAGCCCACACCCCTAGCTGAGAAGCAACCCCCACACATGAATGGTCTCAGGATGCTTTATTGTTGGCATGACACAGGACTGATGATAGCGCGCACCTTTTCTTCTTCTCCAGACAAGGTTTTTTCCGGATGCCCCAAATAATTGGAAAGGGGATTCATCAGAGAAAATTACTTTAACCACTTAAAGATTACCCACCGCATATATACTGCGGCAGGGTGGCTCTATTGCGGGAAATTATGTACCTGTACGTCGTTTTGTGTAAAGGATACAGGGGGCGCGCGCCCGCAGCGTGCGAGCTGATGCACATGCCTGGCGGCCGCGGTGTCCGCTGGCTACCCGCGATCTCTCCATGTAAACAAGGCAGATCCCTATTCTGACAGGGGAGGAGAGAGAGAGATCAGCTGTTCTTAGTGATCAGGAACAGCGATCTCTCTCTACTCCCAGGCAGTCCGTCCCCGACAGTTAGAAGTCACCTCCCTAGGGAACACTTAACCCTTTAATCACCCCTAGTGTTAACCCCTTACCTGCCAGTGCCATTTATACAGTGATCAGTGCATTTTTATAGCACTTATCACTGTATTGGTGTCACTGGTAACCAAAAAATAAAAAAAGTCCATATATCTTTACCCTATTTTGTAAACGCTATAACTTTTGCGCAAACCAATCAATATATGCTTATTGGGAGTTGTTTTACCAAAAATATGTAGAATACATATTGGCCTAAACTGATGAAAACATTTGTTTTTTTACATTTTTTTTTTTATTGGATATATATTATAGCAAAAAGTAAAAAATGTTCAAAACTGTCGCGCTTTTTTTTGTTTATAGCGCAAAAAATAAAAACCACAGAGGTGATCAAATACCACCAGAAGAAAGCTCTATTTGTTGGGAAAAAAAGGACATCAGTTTTATTTGGGCACAGCGTCGCACGTCTGCGCAATTTTTCGGTTAAAATAACGCAGTGCCGTATCACAAAAAATGGCCTGGTCATTAAGGGGATAAATCCTTCCAGGGCTGAAGTGGTTAATAGTCTGTCCATCCTCCAAAAGTCTTCACCTCACTGTGATTGCAGATGAATTAACACCTGCCTGCTGCCATCCCTGAGCAAGCTCTGCACTGGTGGTGCCCCGATCCCGCAGCTGAATCAACTGTAGGAGACGGTCCTGGCACTTGCTGGACTTTCATGGGGGCCCTGAAGACTTCTTCACAAATACAGTGGAAATGTTTTTTATGGTACAAGTTCATTTGCAAGGCAAAGAGGGCTTTGCAATTAATTGCAATTCATCTGATCACTCTTCATAACATTCTGGAGTATGTGCAAATCGCTATCATAAAAACACTGAGGCAGCAGACTTATTTGTGTCATTCTCAAAACATTTGGCCACGGCTGTAGATTTGCTATATGCACAACACCATCTAGTGGCTGAAACAAGGAGTCATGGAACAAATCCATTCCATTTCCTGCCATGCTTTTAGGACTGTCTTAACATGGCCATATTACTGGACCTTATATGTTGCTGTCCAGAACAGAAAGGGCTTTCCCTAAAATTGTTGCCACTGAGAGAAGTGCACAACAGTCCAAAATGCTTATATGTGCTGTAGTATTACCAGCACCCTTCACTAGAAAATGTTTAAACTCAATCATTTAAAAGGGGTACTCACATAATATTGGCCACATAGGTAGGTCCAATGGTTGAGTGTCCACAAAGTTTTGGCCATATAATGTATTTTTTCCTTTTGGTGCTGCAGTTTATAGATTTGCTATATGCACAACACCATCTAGTGCAGTGGTTCTCAACCCCATAGCGCCGTGACCCCTTGATAAAATTTCCCAAGTTGTGGGGACCCCTAACAAGGCAAGACAAGCAATTTTGCACCCCTAACCCACGGACATTTAGCACTCCCAGAGTCCCTTCCACTCGTACAGCATTAAAACCTTGTGTGGTACATTTTAGGATGTACCACTCTTTGTTCTGCTTTCTTTCCCTTTTATCTCTTTCTATGCTAATTTCTTGTTTTATTTTCCCATCCCTCTCTCTAGCTGTCTTTCTTGTTCTTTTTCTTTGTTCCTCCCCCTTCCATGTATTCTCTGTTTTCATTCCTTCGCTTACTCCTTGGTGGGGGGAATGGGATGAGTGGCAGTGCTGGGGGGAGTTCTGATCAGCCAACTTAGGTGCTCTTGATCAAGGTCATCTTCTGATCTGAGAACTGTAGTGGGGACTTTTAGTGGTAACTAAAATCACAGGTAATGTTACTCACTGTGTCTCTGACTTTGTGGTGTCTCGTAGCAGTGACACCTATACCAAAATCAGAAGATGGGGTCTCCTCCAGCCCCTCCCACTTCATATTCCTCACCAGTCAGCTGACCTCTAGTCTCTGCCCCCCCAGCCATGCTGTGAACTAAATGGTGGCTGCGAAGAGGCTGAGTGGGTGGCCGCGGGCTCCAGGAACAGTCCAGCTGGGCGCCTGCGAAAAGGCTGGGAGAGCAGCTCGGGCTTCAGGAACAGCCCAGGATTAGGTGACCCCTGGCAAATCGTCATTCGACCCCCCGAGGGGGTCCCGACACCCAGGTTGAGAAACACTGCTCTAGTGACTGAAACAAGGAATCATGAAACAAAGACATACCAGGTTTTATCAACTGAACTGCTTGCAGAGATTTGCAGAAAAGTAGGGGAATCCACACATGACATTATTATTATTATTATACAGGATTTATATAGCGCCAACAGTTTGCGCAGTGCTTTACAACATGAGGGCAGACAGTACACTTACAATACAAATCAATACAGGAGGGATCAGAGGGCATCCATAAATGCTTCTTGTATGCATTTTCAGGGACAGTTACAGCCATGTGGACACAGTAGGCGTTTGAACACGAAATGAGTAGTTATTTTTCCTTAACTGCAAGGACAGTGAAACACTACTTCTTGAAGTCTTTCCTTATAACATCAATGGATAAGCAGGGGAAAAAAAATGTCACCACTCTAAGCCCACATGGAATCCCCACCTCTGGAACTCAGGGGTGCCAGCCAGTTAGGAGCCCAAACCAACCTCTGTGGAGTCAATAAGGAAGCAGTGAATTGCACTAATGCTATCAAATCTCATCCAGGTTCTATTAAAAACTGGACATAGCACACATTTAATGAGGTTCACCCTCAAATGGGCTTGATCACAGCCATCCATGAACAGCAGCACACATTTACACACAGTTATGTGATCATGTCTCCCATGCTTTCCATTCTAGCTTAACTGGTTTAAGATCGGGTTTATGAATCAATTATATTTACAGATTTATACTTATTGCGTGCATCAGTCTACATACGAGATAGTCTGTGAAATGGCTCCAGCAATCCCACCACAACATAAGCTGACAGGTGTCTTTAGCACCATGACATCTGGATTGTCGAAGGATGGTTTCCCCAACAGTTCTGGGGCATGTTTGAGTCCGGCAGTCTTTAAGGTCTCAAAAGTGAAAAATGAGAAACCTGTCAAGGAAGGAAACAATCATCACATGACAATTTATAAAACACACCTCTGTTTAGAGATGAGCAAATTATCCGATTCAAAAGCACAAATAGTGATTTCCCATCTCAAATAGATTTAGGAATCATCACACAATAGTACATATTCCAAAAATAAAAGCGATGACTGAAAAATATACAAAAAATAAAGATCACTTCTAAAGCTGGCCATACATTATACTAGAGCAGCACGATTCTGGCTAAAATGAGAATCACGATTTTTTGCTTACAGTAAAGATCACGATTCTCGGCGTAACATCTTTAACATTATACAAAAAAAAATTGGGCTAACTTTACAGTTTAGTTTTTTTTTTTTTTAAATTCATTGAAGTGTATTCTTTCCCAAAAAAATTGCGTTTGAAAGCCCGCTGCAGCTCAAACTAAAATATTGCAACAACCGCCATTTTATTCTCTAGGGTCTCTGCTAAAAAAAATATATAGGATGTTCGGAGGTTCCAAGTAATTTTATAGCAGAAAATACTGATTTTAACTAGTAAGCAACAAGTGTCAGAAAAAGGTTTAGGGCAGGTTAACACTGCTGTGATGCCAGACAGATCGCATGTGATTCGCACCGCAATGCTGTGCAGATCACATGCAATGTCTGTGCAATGTGAATTCAGCCATACAAACCGAAAAAGCTTGTATAGCTGAATTCGCATCGCACTTGAACCAAACACAAGCAGGACCCTTTTTTTTGTTTGCACCACAATCGAAACGCATGGTTGTTCACACCCATGCGTTCCGATTAGTCTCCGAATTCACAGTTCGCACTGCAATCTTCGAACCGATCTGGGGGTGTCATTAACTTTGTATTGATAGTCCCAGCGGTTCGCATATGGCAGTGAGAACCGCCAGCAATTCAGGTGCGACGTGGGAACCGGCAACCGAGCCTTAGTCTTTAAAAGAGAATTATGTTGGGTTTTTTTTGCCGATGCTGCATCTGTCCCCACACCGCCTCTGCACTGAGAATCAAGCAATCGAACACCGCCGATGGCTCGGGTCTCACAGATCCCAGAGAGGAGAGCTGCTGACTGTCAATCAGCAGCTCTCCGCTCTGCTGCCCCCCCCATGCTCACTGGAGCGCTGAGCTGTGGAGGGGTGGGGAGAGACCATCTCAGTCTCTCAGCTGCTCACTGAGAGGCTGAGACAGGTATCAGTCCAGGCACCTGGCAGATCCAGACTTCATTGTCGCGATGACGCTGTGCCTGGACTGATATTGGTGACATCAGCAGAGAGCAGACTTCAGACCGCTCTCTGCTGAAAAACAGGTCATAAGAGTGCAAAACGGTTTGCACTCCTGTGACCCATAGGAGAAGTCCAGCCAAATGAACTCAGGCTGGACTTCTCCTTTAAGTGGTTAAACTGACCTCATTTACAGACCGAAGTTCATCCATTTGATCTAAACTAAAAGATACTTTGTTTCTAGTCATCGCTCAGTGCTGACAATGTTGATAAACATTTGCTGGCTTTTTTTTAAAGCTCTAAATGAGTAGAGAATGGCTCTACACTTGTTACATGAATGAATCGTGTAAATGCTGAATAGAGATCGTGAGGGGGGTTGAATAGAGATTGCGTTTTTTTAACGATTAATTGTGCAGCTCTACATTATACAATTATCTTATAAAATTTCCTCTAGATTTACCTTCAACTATGTAGTGCAAGGGCCTGCCTGACTACATACACATTTAAAGTGTTTAGGTTTGACCTCATATTATATGGCTTTGGTAAATATAAAGGAAAATTGTACAAGAAAAGTGTAGCCTAAGGCTGGCCATAGACGGAGTGAATTTCTTTCCTGCAATCCTTTCCACTGAGCTATTGTGTTCTCCCAGCGAGGGGTTGGCAAAGCCGCACCCACCGGGAGAACACAGTGATTATTGCTAACAGCTATAACATCAACTAACAATCGCATGTAAAATCAAGTTGGTCGATCTGGTACATTCAGCCTGCCCATACATGGTTTTAATCTTGGCTGGTTCCTGCTGAACTTTGAACAGTCTATGGCCGGCTTTAGTTTTCATGTAAGAATTTATATTGTATGCAGGCAGTTTTAAATGTTAATAGATTCAAACTCACACATAATCTCTTCCTATGGTGACACAGGCATCTGCTTTCTGCAATGCAAGATACAGAACACTTACCTCTCCGTGGAGGTGCAAGTAAAATCTTTGCTGTCCTCATCGGCTTTAGGTGACAGTGTTACCCAACACTTTAAGTGGGAAGGATAGTGTGTTCTCCACTGGGTGCCATGGTTCCACCTACTGGCTGATACTGTATATCACTACTAAACACAGCAGACAATGGAGGAAGAATCACGGCATCCAGAGGGGTAAACAGAAGTGAAGGAAAAACAGCACGCAGAGCTAAGATAGCAAAGATTTCAATCACTGTCCACCAGAAAGGCAAGTATTTCCTTCTAAAATTGCACAGTCCAGCTGCCTGCATTTTTTACAGGGTCACTTTAAAGTTCAAACAGTTAATACAGTTGTAAAATCATATATTACTCAGTTCCTGCTGAAATGCCCGAATTTCGATCCATGTATAGCCAGCTTAGGCAGAGTTATCAATGTGCTGTAGTAGCCCCAATTAGCAAGCTTCAGGCGACACCACAGCATTACTTAAAGTCGTTGTAAAGTCGGAAGGTTTTTTTTTTTTATCAAAAAGCCTTCCATGTGCAGCTCCCCCCCAGCCCCCCTAATACTTACCTGAGCTCCCTCTCGGTCCAGTGATGTGCATGAGTGCCTCGGCCGTCCAGGACTCTCCCTCCTGATTGGCTGAGACACAGCAGCGGTGCCATTGGCTCCCGCTGCTGTCTATCAAAGTGAGTGCGCCAATGAGAAGAGAGTGGGGGCGGGGCCGAACCGCGGCTTCATGTCTGAATGGATACATGGAGCTGCAGCTCGGGTGCCCCCATAGCAAGCTCCTTGCTGTGGGGGCACTCGGCAGGTGGGAGGGGTCAGAAGCTCCAGCAAGGGACCCGGGAAGAGGAGGATCTAGGCTGCTCTGTGCAAAACCACTTCACAGAGCAGACAGACAAAGTATAAACAAGTTTGTTATATTTAAAGAAAACAAAAAAGGAGAGTATTTAGTATCACTTTAACTCAAAAGTGGTGTCGCCCTACTGGCTGTGCTGTCTACCTGAGGTTTATGAATCACTAAAGAAGTTGGACAGTAATACAAATGCTTTTAATAGAAGACATTTCCCATATATGTTTTTCATTAATGTATTTACGGTTTGCTCTACCCTCCAGTTGTCATATTGCTTGCAGGCAAACTGACCAAGACACTGCACTGCCTCTGTAATACACAAATAGGGGAATTCATAAAGAGTGTCTCACTCTATAGAATTCCAACATGTCTGCATTCAACAAACATCAGTGTGGGCGACAGATTCATGTACCTGTTAAAAACTGACGCATTGAATTTGTGGCAGGCACTGAGAGTGGAGGCCCACTAAGATGGACAGCCTCCATAACAACCAGTGACAGGTAGGAAGCGAGTAGCAGCGAAAAATACACCACTCTGCTACACAGCATACAGAGACAGGCACTCTGCCTATCTTTGTTAGCCAATTCATAGTTGGCCTTAAAAGCGGATTTCCAGTCTGGGGAAAAAAAAAAAAATCAGCAGCTACAAATACTGTAACTGCTAACTTTTAATATAAGGACACTTACCTGTCCAGGGATCCTGCGATGTCGGCGCCCTAAGCCGATTTGTCCATTGGCTTCTGGTGCAGGTCCCGCCATTGCAAGTAAGGGAAACCGGCAGTGAAGCCTTCAGGCTTCACAGCCAGTTTCCTACTGTGCATGCGTGAGTTGCGCTGCACTTTCTGAATGGTCCCACCATCTTCGCAGATACACACAAGAAGGCAGTGGGGGTGGGGGGTGGGGGGGGGGGGGGGGAATAGGGGCCAGAAATGACGCAGGAAGTGGGAGCAGGTGCCTGAGGGTGTGAACAAGTGGCGCGTCCCCTTTTGGGTGGAGCTCTGCTTTAATTACCTCCAGTTCAGAACTAGGAGTAATTGTTTCTGAATTTGGTGCATTACTAGCACTACTTTGTAAAAAGGGGCACTGTTAAGAACTACCTGAATTTGCCACATGTGATGGTAAAGCTACGGAAACAGGTGGCAGGGATTTTTTAACTGGGCAGGGACATAGTGCCAGAAAAGTGTTGTTTTGGGATTAAATTCCTCCGAAAGTCCTAATTTCTAATCCTAGCATTTGGGTATGACTGAAGTAGGGAATCATGGTTATTCATTTTATTTTGTTTGAAGAAAGCTACTTCCAAACATTTCTAAGGACTACGTAATTAAAAAAAACAAAAAAACAAAACAAAAAAAAAACAAAACAGAAATGTATTTTATATTTATTTGCCTTATACACATTAGCAGTATTATATTCCTATAGCTAACCCTATACCCTGGTCTTCTCGATAAAACCAATGCCAATTATCTTGATCAACAGCAGATTACAAATCCTAGCAATTGCAAAAGAAGATTTATGCAATGCAGGAAACGATCATAAAAAGAAAAAAAAAAAAAAAATTAAAAAGCATACACATGATCAGATTGGTAAATCAACCGTTGCAGGCTAATTTACCGCATCCCTACTTTTTTTTTTTTTTTTTACTGGAGTGTATGTAAACCCAACAATGAACTTTCACTATCTGCTACCTTTTGGTCTGTTTAAATATACAATTGAAAGTGTTTCATTATAACGGTTTGACAAATACAAAACAATCTGGTGATCCTGCCAGAAATTTTGTGAGCTGATAATTTCCTTTTCTCTCTGTCTGTGCCGATTGTTCTCCTCTGCAGACTAAAAATCACCACCCACTACGTTATGGATATGAAGAGTGTAGCGGCTGTTCTATAGTCCTATCCTAATGCTCCTCCTACATAGGTACCGTACTGTGAGTTGTCATCCTAGGACAGAAGTGTGTTATCTGCATGATTACTAAGTGAAAATAAAGGAAAAACAAGCCTGCAAAAAGAAAAGCAAAAGTAGCCACCACATCTAAGGATTGTTAGGTTGCAATATGTTAAAATGTTGTTCTTGGGTTTAGGCACGCTTTGACTCCATTAGCACCAACCTTGCTGCAGGACCTAGGCTGATCACAGTCAGCCTGACCTTTTTTTTCTATAGAGGTTTCAGAGTAGCTGTAAGGCAGACTGAAAATATAAAGCTTTCTGAAACAAAGTGGTTGTAAACGTTGGACATGAAATATGAACAAAGCATATTCCTATAGTGTGTACTTATCTCAATTCAGAGCACCAAGTGTCATTTCTGTCTGCTGCCTCGTACCTCTGCTATCTGCACGAGTTACTTCTGACAAGTTTTTCTGCCATCCATAGAAAAATGGTGACAGGGGAGGGCACAGTCTGATTGACATCCTCAGCTCTGTTCCTGTGTGCTGTGTGAAGGGGGGTGTATCCCTTCCCTCTCAGAGCTCTCCTCACTGATATAACTTCAGCTCTCCACCCCCTGCCTTTCAGAGCTGACAAATCTTGAGTAAATACTGCACTTTGAATGGATGTAGGGGACACATTGCTGTAGATAAACAGGTACAACTTGTGTAGGAGGATTTGTTTCAACTCTGTTTATCACCTGAAGCCAGTCATTTCACTAGGTATATGTAAGAATTTACAACCACTTTAATGGTTTTTTGAGGTTGCAGCTGCACTGTGCCCTGGTCACAGAAACACATTCTGCTGGAGACTGCCATACAATTCCATCAGCTTCATTGGATGTGTTCTAAAGCCACGTGGAAAATTCACATTTCGACCACAGATATTGTGATAAAAGTCAGATAACTTGCGTGCCTAAAACAAAGTACAGCTAGTCAAAGCAAAGTTCCCCCAGTTCCTAAATCAATCTAGTGAGATCTTGCATTTTGATGATAGTTTTCATAAGGCTTCGTGTACATGGGACATTTTAAAACCTCTCCTGAAAGATTTAACTTGACAGATAGTAACCGACGTTTAAAAACATCCGTTGTACCGCGTTTAGAAGCGTTTTTTAGTTTAGTCAAAAATGTTTCTCCATTAAAAACGCCTGTAAACGAAACATGGCTAAACGCGAGTTACCCCGTTTACAAGCTGTTACAGGCGTTTGGCGTTTCAAATGCCTCTAAACATCCGTCCTGAATGCATTTTTTTGCTTTACAAAAAATGTGTCTAAACTCAACTGCCTAGAAACTACTATAAACGACCCTGTGTACATGTACTGATAAGATAACAGAGGAGAGTTCAGGGGCAGCTGAAAAAAAAACACCCCAAACTGCTCCTAAACATCCGTTTACCAGCAGCAGTGTACATAAGGCCTAATGCTGCATCGTCCTGTTTAGCCCCACTTGAGTAATGGGTTGGAGGATAAAGGTAACTTACCTGCATAAGGTGCCATTCCTATAACAGTGGGAACAAGGCCTCTGTAATATCCACGGAATCCTCCCTCCTAGTAGTTAAACAAAAACAGAAGATAAAACCATTTCAGTGCTTTGGATACAAACAGTCTTTTTTTTTTTTTTTTTTTTTTTACAGTAACATAATATTAAAGTTTATGAATGTCTATTTTCTTCCACAAGCACTTCAATACTCTGATACTGATGATATAAACTCCACAAACAGTCATGGTCCCTGGAAGATGGATAGTCAAACTAGGTGCATACATGTACAGTGGGGAAAATGATTTGATCCCCTGCAGATTTTGTAAGTTTGCGCACTTACAAAGAAATTAAGGGTCTACGATTGTTATTATAGGTGTATTTTAAATGATAAAAACAGAACATCAACCAAAAATCCAGAAATAAACCTGATACAAATGTTATGAATTGAGTTGCAGTTCAGTCAGTAAAATTAAATAAATATTTGATCCCCTACCAACCAACAATAACTCTGGCTCCCACAGACTGGCTACAGTATGTGCTTGTGTGGTTCACAGTTTAGTCCTGTCAATTTAAGAAGGTACTCCTAACGACAACTCGTTAGGTGTATAAAAAAAACAAAAAAAAAAAACAAAAACACACCTGTCCACAGAATCCTTTCTTCCATTCAAACCTCACCATCATGGGCAAGACCAAAGAGCTGTCAAAGGACGTCAGGGACAAGATTGTAGACCTGCACAAGGTTGGAATGGGCTACAAGACCATCAGCAAGAAGCTTGGTGAGAAGGTGACAACTGTTGGAGTAATTATTTGCAAACTGAAGAAATACAAAGTAACCATCAATCTCCTTTGGTCTGGAGCTCCATGCAGGATTTCACATCATGGGGTAAGGATGATCATGAGAAAAGTGAGGGATCAGCCCAGAACTACAGCGGAGGAGCTTGTAAATAATCTCAAGGCAGATGGGACCACAGTCACCAAACAAACCATTGATAACACAATAAGCCGCCATGGATTGAAATCCTGCATCCTGCACAAGACCCCCCTCCTCAAGAATGCACATGTACAGGCCCGTCTGAAGTTTGCCAATGAACATCTAAATGATTCAGAGAAGAATTGGGAGAAAGTGCTGTCGTCAGATGAGACCAAAATTGAGCTCTTTGGCATTAACTCGACTCACCATGTTTGGAGGAAGAAAAATGCTGACTATAACCCTAAGAACACCATCCCTACAGTCAAGCACAGAGGTGGAAACCTTGTGCTTTAGGGCTGTTTCTCTGCTAAAGGTACAGACCGACTTTGCCACATTGAGGGGCCAATGGACGGGGCCATGTATTGTAAAATCTTGGATGAGAACCTTCTTCTCTCAGCCAGAACACTGAAGATGGATCATGGATAGGTCTTCCGGTATGACAATAACTCAAAACATACCGCCAAGGCAACAAAGGAGTGGCTCAAGAAGAAGCACATTAGGGTCATGAAGTGGCCTAGCCAGCCTCCAGACCTTAATCCTTTAGAAAAATTTATGGAGGAAGCTGAAACTTCAAGTTGCCAAGCAAAAGCCAAGAAACCTTAAGGATTTAGAGAAGATCTGTAAAGAGTGGACTAAAATCCCTCCTGAGATGTGTGCAAACCTGGTCACCAACTACAGGAAACGTCTTACATCTGTGCTTACCAACAAAAGTTTCTCCACCAAGTCATGTTTTGCTTTGGGATCAAATACTTATTTTACTCACTGAACTGCAACTCAACTTATAACATTTGTATTGTGTTTTTTCTGGATTTTTGGTGGATATTCTGTCACTATCATTTAAAATACACCTATGATAAAAATTATAGACCCTTCATTTCTTTGTAAGTGGGCAAACTTACAAAGTCTGCAGGGGATCAAATCATTATTTTCCCCAATGTACAAATCAAATGCAGAAAGACTGAGCATTAAAAACTAATCTAATAGCACTTTGTATTTCTATAAAAGAGACATACCTTTGTGTAAATACTCCTAAAAGCATCTATGATTCCATTGTACTTGTGTTCTCCTGTCACTTGAAATGCAAGACGAGCTCTGACCATATCCAGTGGATAAGTGCACATAACTGCAGTAATACCTAAAAATAAAGACAAAAATGAAACTCAACGTTTATAGATTTAGCTGAAGGAAGGCTTTGTTTCCTTGATATGCTTTTATTATTATCAGACTTCCTTACACTTCTTGTCTCTGTGATAAAGGGTGACAATTGGATAGGTTATGTGACATAGGGCGTCACTGCGACAGGAAGTATGATATAGGGTGTCAATGGAACAGGCAGTTTGACTTTGGGAGAGGAAATGTGAGGCAGTGATAATTGCATACAACTATTAAGAATTCGACAAAGGTTCTAACTCTTCAAATGGCTGATTTTCCACAATATGTGAAGTGTCTTCCAATGCTGAGATTGGTGCAGTGGACTAGGCGATGCTGGACGCTGTCGATATTAATAAACTTGATATCATATGCTGTTTGTGAGTACACATCGGTTTTATTTCTTCAATAAAAGGAATTATAAAAAGGTAATGTGCAAGGCTAGTGCTCCCTCTGTCTTAATTTTTTTTAGTGTTCCTTTTGGGCTTCTCCAGTTCTTATGGGGGTGCAAGGTTTGGCTTTGCAAGAACATCCACTCTGAGCTCAGGAGGTCGTTTGTTTTGCTTGTTACTGCTTGTGTCTCTGTTGAAGTAATTTCACCCAACATCTTTTCTCACTGATGTGGACCAGAAAGTGAAGGGAAATCTCATTTAACAGGAGCATTGACAGCATTAAAAGCTTTGTCTCTCCATCCAAAACTAGAAAACAAAAATAGTTTTGGCTGAAATGCACCGATTGTTAATATATATGCATATTCTGATTGGCATTTCTGCTATGAAGAGGAGCTTCAGTAATTTCTTGAAAAATGATTCGTCAACAGCAACAAAAATTGTAGCTGCTGACTTTTAATAAACAAACGGATGTCCAGGGATCCAGCGCTGACCTCACCTGAACTGGTCTCTTCACCGGTCTTTGGGTCCCGCTACCAGTATCTTAAATGTGGGCAACCACATTCAATGTCAGTCAGTGCGCCACGGGATCTACTACACGGATGTATGTAGGCGCCAACAGGGCATTAGGTGGGCGCCAGATAGGCACCTCCCGGGCGTAAGCTGGGCACAAGAGAGGCGCCAACCAGGTGCAAGGTCGGTGAAAAATAGGCGTAAGGCAGGCGCGTTTTCATTACTAAGATTTTAGTAATGAAAACGGTATCCTTAGCAGTAATCAGCATGGATTCATGAAGAATCGTTCTTGCCAAACCAATCTATTAACCTTCTATGATGAGGTGAGTTGCCATCTAGATAAAGGAAGGCCCGTAGACATGGTGTATCTGGATTTTGCAAAAGCATTTGACACAGTTCCCCATAAACATTTACTGTACAAAGTAAGGTCTGTTGGCATGGACCCATAGAGTGAGTACATGGATTGAAAACTGGCTACAAGGGCGAGTTCAGAGGGTGGTGATAAATGGGGAGTACTCGGAATGGTCAGGGATGAGTAGTGAGGTCCCACAGGGTTCTGCGCTGGGACCAATCCTATTTAATTTGTTCATAAACAAACTGGAGGGTGGTGTAAACAGTTCAATCTCTGTATTTACGGACGATACTAAGCTAAGCAGGGCAATAACTTCTCTGCAGGATCTGGAAACCTTGCAAGAAGATCTGAACAAATTAATGGGGTGGGCAACTACATGGCAAATGAGGTTTAATGTAGAAAAATGTAAAATAATGCATTTGGGTGGAAAAAATATGAATGCAATCTATACACTAGGGGGAGAACCTCTGGGGGAATCTAGGATGGAAAAGGACCTGGGTGGTCCTAGTAGATGATAGGCTCAGCAATGGCATGCAATGCCAAGCTGCTGCTAACAAATCAAACAGAATATTGGCATGCATTAAAAAAAGGGATTAACTCCAGGGATAAAGCGATAATTCTTCTGCTCCACAAGACTGATCCGGCCGCACCTGGAGTAGGCTGTCCAGTTCTGGGCACCAGTCCTCAGGAAGGATGTACTGGAAATGGAGCGAGTACAAAGAAGGGTAACAAAACTAATAAAGGGTCTGGGGGACATTAGTTATGAAGAAAGGTTGCGAGCACTGAACTTATTCTCACTGGAGAAGAGAGACACTTGAGAGGGGATAGGATTTCAATATATACAAATACCGTACTGGTGACCCCAGAATAGAGATAAAACTTTTTCACGGAAGGCCATTTAACAAGACACGTGGCCATTAAAATTAGAAGAAAAAAAACTATTAGATAAGCACCTGAACGACCACAACATACAGAGATATACAATGTAATACTCACATAGGTTGGACTTGATGGACTTGTGCCTTTTTTCAACCTCACCTACTATGCAACTATGTAACTAGAGGCGCATACTGGGCATAAGGGCGGCACCACTGCCTACCTTACACCAAGGTTTATGTCTATTTGTCGCCAACCTAATACCCTGTTTGCGTCTCTCTAGCACCTAGGTGGCGCCTATCTGGTGCCCCACGCCTTGTTTGTGCCCATCTTGCACCCAGTTGGTGCCTACACACATCCATCCAGTAGACACCGGTGTGCACCGACTGCCACACAAGGGGGGGGGGGGGGGACTTCCCTGCAGGCTGAAACTGATCATCATGTACAAGAGACAGGACCTTGCTGTAGGTGTGGGCTGTGACTAGAGACATTCGAGTGGACCCGTCCCCTTTATTGGACATTCGAGCGCATCAGCGGTCCTAGCAGCGGCAATGGCAGGAGATAGGGGTAAGAGGCAGACAGTGGAGGCACACATCGCCCGTGTGCCCTGCACAGATTGAGGATACAAAACCATTGGTTCTCAACAAGGATATTTCAAGCAAGCTACAGGTCTAAACGAGGTGAAATCAGGGCACATGCTGGGTACAGGAAATTGTATTATATTGCAATGTTGTCTTGTTGACCCATTTGCGGTGATTGCAGGTGATGTTACATCAGAGGATGCTGCTCAACAAGCTACAGAAGGATGTAGAAGTCCAGGCAAGTTTTATAATAGGGCAAGCTTTATTATTGGGTAAAAAGTGCAAGTTCCAAAACATTTCCACAGCTTCGGAAGATGATACAACTATTTTTCATGACATTTCCCATACGAGTTAATAAACTCAGGTTTCAATGGGGGGGGTGTCACAATGAACGCTCAGCAGCCAGGACCTAGAGAACCAGGGCGATCTTCACTTATCACTTACTGCAACAGAATGGAACACAAAAAAAACCTGACCAATAAGTGATGCTAAAATGGTAGAAAAAAAAAAAAAACACACACACACACACACACACACACACACACACCTTCCATGATCAGCTCCCCCCAAAAAATATCTACCTGGCTCTTCTTTCGATCCAACATTGTGCCGGAGAGCAACATCATTGCTCACTCTCTCTCCTTTATAGGACACAGAGGCAGCCATTGGCTCCTGCTGTCGTTAATTAAATCCTATGAAGCGGAAGCAGGGGGTGGGGCCCGAGCTGTGCTGTGTGTTTCTATGGATGCACACAGCCGACTCAGGAGCATGCCCACACTTCTGCCCTCATAGCACACAGCTTGCTATATGGATAGACACAGAAAAGGAGGAGCAGACAGCTGGGGACCCCAGAAGAGGAAGTTTGGGGCTGCTCTGTTCAATACCATTGCTCAGAGCAGGCAAGTATAGCAGGTTTATTATTTTAAGGAAAAAAAAGTTCAGCCTTTACAACCACTTTAGGAGCAAAGTTTTATTGCATTTGAGTACTGTAAACTTCTTTACTTAAATTAATAAAAATAAAAACATATACTCTTTACAAGCTAATTGTGTACGTGCTGATCTTTTTCACCAGTAATGGGAGCTGGACAGGGGAGTCACTACAAAGTCAGGAAAGACAAATGTTGCACCCAGTTACACATGGCTCAAAGATTCTCAAGCATGACAGACATCTGCTAGCTATATTCTTTGGTCTTGCCGCTATTTATTAAATATTACTAATCTACTGTTTGCAGTCATACAGTACATTCCTCATAGATCCTTAAACCTATAATGCTTATACCCTGAGAAACACCAATCTTCCTAGTTGTCTCCCAAAACAGACAATTGTTTAAATGCAATGTGACTGGGACTTCAGTTTGACACAAACATAGGGGTTGATTTACTAAAACTGAGAGTACAAAATCTGGTGCAGCTGTGCATGGTAGCCAATCAGCATCTAACTTCAGCTTGATCAATTAAGCTTTGACAATAAAGAGGATGAGGAGGGTGCTGCAGCTGCAGGAGAGGTGCGAGGGCCACATCAAATGGCCCGGAGTAGGCCTGCGAGCCTTGTGTTTGACACATGTGCTTTAAAGGGAATTTCTAAGGTAAATAGAAATCCCCCCATGTATTAGAAGATTAGAGGGCTTCTATAACTGCTTTGTGTATTGATACTTACCAGCCATTGATCCAGCCATTAATCTAGATAGATGCTCAGATTTGCTGATATTCTTGCGTACAAACTGTAAAAATAAAAAAATAAAAAAGGTTTCCATTAGTTCATTGGATTCTAACCAGGGTGAAGATGAAAGTATAGATTGTGATGCTGTGACATCATGTAAACCTACATTGGCCAAACAGGATATGAAGAAATGAATGCTGTTGCAGAACATTTTAACCAACCTTTATCCTCAAACTGTTCTACTTGTGTTGGTGTTACGTGGCCAGGATTGTTCTGTAATCTGTATTTACCTTGGACTAGCTTTACAAACCAAATGCCAATCAGATATGCAAGCTTGATCAAACTTCTGACAGTCCTTTCAAACAGATTACATTATTAAAGAGGGGCTCCAGTCTCCCCCCCCCAAAAAAAATGGCAGCATGTTTACTGTGGGAAACCGGCTGCGACTCCTTGTGGCTTCACAGCCGACTCCTAACTGTGCATGCGTAAGACACACTGTGCTTTGTGAATAGTCCCGCAGTCCTCTGGGACCTGTAATGTGTAATCAGTCTTCCGAATCTGTGCAGTCGTCTTTAAATAGACTTTGACCGCTCTCACCACATCAAGACAATGTAGTGACTTTTCTTCCCTGGAACATGGTTTTTGAAAAAACGATGGCAGGACAATATCTTGGTTCAGGTGAAAACTGGAGACCACTTTTGGCAAAAAAATCTGGATGTGGGCGTAACACCACTCTGTCCTCATAAATAATCAAGTATGGCTCTTTACAATAAAGCCAATTCCGAATCCCTTCTTGCTGAGAATATAGCAACCAAGAACACCAGCTTCCTTGTCAGAAGGACTAAGGGAATATGCTGTATCGGTTCAAATGGCTGTTTTTGTAACAAGTCCCAAGGGTTCAAAGGTGACCTAACTGGCGGATTAAACCGCAACACCCCTTGCATAAAACCCCGGACTAAAGAATGTGTAGCACGCGGTCTTTGAAATAAGACTGATAAAGCTGAGACTTAGCCTTTAATAGTACTCAAGGCCAACTTCATCTCTACCCCTAATTGTAGGAAGGCAAGAATTCTGTCTATGATATGTCTCTGAGGGTGGCAACCCTTGGATTCACACCAGGAAACATAAGCCCTCCAGACTCTAATATATAGTTCTGGAAGCTGGCTTCCTTGCATTAAAGTAGAGATAACTGACCCGGAAAGCCCACGTTTCTTCAGAATGTGGGTTTCAATAGCCAAGCCGATAAATTTAGCGTTCGTAAGGTAGGATGGAATATCGGCCCCTGTGAGAGTAGGTCTGGCCGTAGTGGAAGGGACCATGGATCCCCCACCGCCATCTTTACGATTTCTGCATACCATGACCTTCTGGGCCATGCTGGTGCTACCAGAATTACCAGCTTTCTTTCCAGCTTGATCCTGCAAAGAAGTCGAGGCAGCAACTGAATAGGGGGAAACGCATAGATCAGTGAGAACTGATCTCACGGGGTCACCAACGCATTTGTTCCGCATGCGAGTGGATCCCTTGTCCTGGACACAAAGTTGACGAACTTCATGTTGAATCTGGACGCTAGAAGATCTACGTCCGGAGTCCCCCATCTTTGGCAAACAGCCTGAAAAATGTCGGGGTGAAGAGACCATTCCCCCGGGAATAACTGCTGGCGACTCAGGTAGTCCGCCTGCCAATTCTCTACTCCAGGAATTAAGACTGCCAACAGGCACGGAACATTCCTTTCTGCCCAAGTTAGAATATGGTTCACCTCTGTCTGCGCTGCAAGACTCTTGGTGCCCCCTTGGTGATTGATATAGGCCACCGCTGTGGCATTGTCGGATTGGATCCTGACAGGATAATCCCGTAACCTGAAAGTCCAGGCCTTCAGAGCCAGATGCACTGCCCGAATTTCTAGGATATTGATGGGCAAGGCTCTTTCGGTTCTTGACCACTGTCCCTGGACAGTTGTCTTCTCTAGTACTGCTCCCCAGCCTGAAAGGCTGGCGTCTGTCGTTACCACTTTCCAGATAACTGGTCTGAAGGATTTTCCTTTCAGCAGATTCTGGGTTAGTAACCACCAATTGAGGCTTTGGGTCACCCTTGGGGACAGCTGCATTGCCAAGTCTAAAGCTTGGATCATTTTGTTCCAAGCAGATAGAATACTGTTTTGCAAGAGTCTCGAATGGAACTGGGTATAGGGAACTGCTTCGAATGAAGCCACCATCTTTCCTAACAACCTCATGCAAAGGCGAATGGAGGGATCTCCTTTCGACCTGACCATCCGCACCAACTCTCTTATGGAGTTGATTTTTGCCTGAGGCAAGAACACCTTTTTCTGGGCTGGATCTATGATCAGACCCAAATACTCTAGCTTTTTTAGCGGTTTTAAGGAAGACTTCTCTAGGTTGAGAATCCAACCCAGACTTTTCAGGTAATTGGTTGTAATGCGTACACTTTGCTCCAAATGAGCCACCGATTGGTCTATTAGTAATAGATCATCTAGGTATGCCAAGACTGTTATGCCCTGTGCCCTTAACCTGGCTAGAGGTGGGGCCAGTACTTTTGTGAACACCCGGGGTGCTGTGGCTAGCCCGAAAGGCAAGGCTACAAACTGAAAGTGCTGCTGTTCTACTTCGAACTGCAGAAACCTTTGGTGAAATATAGGGACATAGATCTAGAATGGGTCCGACATCTCCATTCGGTTTTGGTACCGTAAAGAGGTTTGAATAATACCCCAAACCTTATTCTTCTGTGGGGATCTGTAAGATCACCCCCTGAGCTAGTAATCGGTCTAATGCCTGAAACAGAGATTGGCTTTTCCCTGGATCTTTGGGAACATTTGATCTCAGAAAACGAGACGGTGGAAACTCCCGAAATTCTAGTTTTTAATCCTAGAGACACTGTGGAGATGACCCATCTATCCTGAATTTCCTCTTGCCAGACTTCTGAGTATTGCAGAAGTCTTCCCCCCACTCTGCCAAGGGGGGGGGGGGGCACCTCTTCATAATGAGGCTTTAGTATTCTGCTTTGCAGATTTCCAGCCCCAGGTCTACTTCTGTGCCTGGGCCTGACCCTGAGGCTTTCCTCTAGAGTCTGATGGTGGAGGCCGTCGCCACTGCCTAGAGGCAAATCCTCCCCAAATAGTCGATCCCCATGAAAAGGGAAACTTGTCAGAAGCCTTTTGCAAGGTGCTTCGGCTTACCAATTTTTTAACCACAGGATCCTGCGCATGTGTACTAGCACAAGCGCGAGGCAGGACACCAGGTGAATAGAATCTTTTATGGTGTCTATGGCAAAACATAGCGCCTTTGGTAGTTTGGCCAAATCACGGGCCTGTTGTGCAGGGACCTCTTTAAGGGCCTGTCTAAACTGGTCCCTTAGGGACTGACAGATGCCTATTGCCGCAACTGCAGGCTGAGTAACCGCACCTGCGAAAGAAAAAAAAAAAATAGGATTTTTTTAAAATACATCTTACCTGTAAAATCCTTTTCTTGGGAATACATCATGGGATACAGAGACTTTGATAATTACTTAGTGGGTTAGATAGTCACCATCAGGTGATTGGACACTGGCAACCCTAATTACAAGGCGAGTTCCTCCCCTATTTAACCCCTCCCATATGGAGAGTACCTCAGTTTTCTAGCAAAGCAATAAGTATCCCAACGTATAATCCCAAAGAGGGGCGGGAGCTCTGTGTCCCGTGATGTATTCCCAAGAAGGATTTTACAGGCAAGCTGTTTTTAAAAAATCCTATTTTCTTGTTCATACATCACGGGACACATAGACTTTGAGAATTACTTTGTGGGATGCCCATAGCAATGCCCAAATTGAGGGGAGTGAGACACAGATCAGAAAATATAGACCACCATTGGACTAGAGGAACTATACTGCTGCCTGCAGCACACTGCGCCCGAAAACGGCATCCTCATGCCCTCTTACATCCACCTGATAGAATCTAGTGAATGTATGGACTGAAGACTAAGTTGCAGCCTTGCAGATCTGAGCCATGGAGGCCTGGTGCTGCACTGCCCATGAAGCACTAACTGCTCTAGTTGAGTGCGCTTTAACCTGAAAAGGAGGAATCTTCTTCTTTACACCATAAGCCTGAATGATAACCTGTCGAATCCATCTAGAGATAGTGGATTTCGACGCTGCCTGACCCTTTTTGGGGCCTTCTGGCAGAATAAATAGACAATCAGTCTTTTGTATCTGAGCCGTTGCCTGCAGATAGATTCTGACTGCTCTTACAACATCTAAATAGTGTAACAACTTCTCTTCCGTGGACTGCGGATCTGGAAAAAAGGACGGTAGGACCACATCTTCATTCAGATGGAATCCCGAAACCACTTTAGGAAGAAAAGTTGGGTGAGGACGCAACACCACCCTGTTTTTGTGAATAATAAAATATAGCTCTTTACAAGAAAGAGCTGCTAACTCCGATACCCTTCTAGCCGGGGATATGGCTACCACAAAAACCAACTTCTTTGTCAAAAGATCTAAAGAAGCATGGTGCAATGGTTCAAAAAGTTTGTTCCTGTAAAAAAGACAAAACCAAACTCAAATCCCATGGGCACACATGAGGTTTAACCGGAAGATTCAAGCGTAGTGCCCCCTGAACAAAGGCCCGGACGAGGGAATGAGAGGCAAGTGGTTTTTGAAAGATTACCGACAAGGCCAAGATCTGGCCCTTGATAGTACCCAAGGCCAGCTTTATTTCTATGCCTAATTGAAGAAAGGCAAGAATCCTGCTAATGGCACACTTTCTAGGATGCCACCCCCTGGATTCACACCAGGAAACATATGCCTTCCAGATTCTGTAGTAGATGAGCCTGGAAGCCGGCTTCCTGGCATTAACTAGATTGGACAGGACTGGCCCTGAGAGGCCACGACCCTTCAAAATGTGGGTCTCAACCGCCATTGAGACTTCGTAACCGCCAATTCAGACCGCCAATTCAGACTTCGTAAGGCAGGATGGAATATTGGACCCTGTGAGAGTAGATCTTGGCGCAGCGGAAGAACCCAAGGTCTTCCTTCTGCCATCTTTATGATTTCCGCATACCAAGGTTGCCTGGGCCAAGCCGGAGCCACCAGAATTACCGGCTTTCCTTCCCTTTTGACTCTCCGAAGGAATCGTGGGAGAAGCGGAACTGGAGGGAACGCATAGATCAGAGAGTACTGATCCCATGGAATCGTTAAGGCATCTGACCCTTGTGCTAGTGGATCCTTTTGTTCTTGACACAAAGTTGTCCAGTCTCTTGTTGAACCTGGAAGCCAACAGGTCTACATCCGGGGTACCCCATTTTCGAAATATGGCCTGAAATATGTTGGGGTGTAGAGACCATGGTCCTGGGCACAGCTGCTGGTGACTTAGGAAATCTGCCTGCCAATTTTCTACCCCTGGAATGAAGACCGCAGACAGGCAAGGAACATGCCTCTGTGCCCACGAAAAAATGTGATTCACCTCTTTTTTGGGCATCCAGACTCCTGGTGCCCCCTTGGTGATTGATATAGGCCACTTCCGTAGCATCGTCTAACTGTATCCAGACAGGACAACCCTGCAACCTGCAAGTCCAGACCCCGAGGGCTAGACGAATTGCCCGAATTTCCAGAATGTTGATGGGCAAGAGCCTTCCGGCTCTGGACCATCTTCCCTGGGTGGAAGCTTCTTCCAGAACCGCTCCCCAGCCTATTAGGCTGGCATCTGTGGTTACCACTTTCCAAGTAACTGTAACAAAGGATTTTCCTTTTAGTAGTTGGTTAGCAACCACCAATTGAGGCTCTGGTGTACCCATGGTGATAGGCACATTGGAAGATCCAAGGCTTGTACTCTTTTGCTCCAGGCAGAGAGGATGCTGCTCTGCAAAGGCCTTGAGTGAAAACTGGGCATAAGGAACAGCCTCGAAAGAGGCCACCATTTTCCCTAATAGTCTCATACATAGTCAAATGGAGGGATTTTTCCTTTTTATGACTACCCGGACCAAATCCTTTAAGGCTTTGGCTTTTGACCCGGGTAAAAATACTCTGCTTTGGACTGTGTCTATGACCATGCCCAAATACTCCAGCCTTTTCAGGGACTGTAAGGAAGACTTTTCTAGATTGAGGACCCAGCTTAGGTACTCTAGTGCTCCATACACACGGTCGGATTTTCCTACAGAAAATGTTCGATGGGACCTGGTTGTCGGAAATTCCGACCGTGTGTAGGCTCCATCACACATTTTCCATAGTAATTTCCGTCACACAAAATTTGAGATCTTCTCATCCTCTACCCACTGTTCCCTTGGTAAGGAGTCCGAGGTAGGGGAGGGGGATCTAACACGCTTCCTATCCTTTTGGATAGTGGATGCGATTAAAGTCGCTAATCTTCCTTCTAGGCCCTGCAGGGCAGAGGAAAACGCATATTCAGTCACGTATACGGGGGCTGAAATGTGAGAAGCAGTTGCACCACCAATTGGTCCCAATGACTCACCCTGGCTTGCCATATCTGGTATCTCAGGTGAGGATGACAGTGTGGAGACACGACTGGAGTTCCCAGCACCTGGGGGTGGAATTTTTGGTACCTTTGGGGTGTCTTTTTTGGGAGCCATAGTACTGAGCACAAAAAAACAGAGGCACTAAGTAAATGCACAACTCGCGGAGCAAAATAGTTTAGCAAAAGACAATGCTAATAAAGTTCAGCTTTAGTTGTTATCAATGTTATTTCCTGTATTGGAAATGCCTGCATCCCTTAAATGCCCCCAGTGCTCCTGTCCTGTGTGGCGCTGCAGCTGTGTCTGTCTCTGTCCCCAGCGCCTGCGCCGTGTGTTCCTCGCGTACTTACGTCCCACACACGGCGCCGTGCCTTAGCCACGCTCATAAGCCACGCCCCCTGCATCAATCAACGTCCCCCCCTCTGTTTTAATTAGCCCTAGTCTGCGCGTGTGGGGGGGGATACAAGCTATAGTTGAACCTCCCTCCCCCAGGGGGAAATGTTCTAGATAATGATCCCCCCTGGCCTGCTGAGACCACACACGTGCTGTTTAGCTGGGACTTCTGAGCTGACTGAGAAGCAAGGTACTAAGGTATGCATTTACTCCCTCTAGGAGACTTTAGGCATGACAACATTTTTACTTATGTAAGAAAAAAAAAGCATAGGTGGACTTTTTACAGTTCCTAGGCTTTTTCCCTTACCTTTTCCTCACTGCAGGATACTGCTGTAACAGACAGATCCAAACTTCACCCATCATGGCGGGCTACATTAGCAAACCTTCAAGGACCGGATCCCCATTATAGGGGGTCCACTGCCTTGGACCTGTATAGCACCCCTTTAGGTAACATAACATGACCAAAAAAGTCCTGGGTCCTGTGGTCCAGCCCTACAAAGAGAGGCGTTACAGGCAAAACCTTGTTCTTCTTTATGCGAGGCCCGGGTACCATCCACCTTGGCCTTAATGGCACTTTGGATGGATCCGGTCTATGGAGGCTGTTTAAATCCAGCATAGGATCCCTCCAGCTTGGAGCTCTTCAGAGCACATCTTCACTCGTGATCAACACCTTCGACACTGGCGAAAAAACTGAGGTACTCCTGGAAGGAGGAGGGGTTATATAGGGGAGTGAATTCCTGTATTGGGTATACCAGTGTCCATCACCTGAAGGTGCCTATATACCCATTAAGTTAATAGCTATGGCTCTGTGTCCCATGATGTATGGTAAAGAAAAAGTGCCAATTGTAAAAGAGGAGGGGGAGGCAAACACATGGAACTTTCCATTCTTAATGAAGTTCCGCTGAAGTAGAGGGAACATGGAGACACCCCTGGAAAGTTTAGGGGGAAAGCATACACATACAAATATTGCCTGATTCAACTCTGATCACCAGTCTGGACAAACATGATGTTAAAAAGGAGAAGTCCAGCCAAAGGTCGTTTTGCACTCCTGTGGCCCGTTTTCAGCAGAGAGCGGGCTGAAGTCCCCTCTCTGCAGATGTCACAGATGTCAGTCCAGGCAACACGTCCTCACGACAATAAAGTCTGGATCCGCCAGGTGCTTGGACTATCACCCAGCTCAGCCTCCCTGTGAGCCGCTGAGAGCCTGAGCTGGCCGCCCCCACCACAGCCCAGCCCTCTAATGAGCGAGGAGGGGGCAGAGCAGAGAGCTGTGACTGACAGTCTATAACTCTCTGCTCACGGAGCTCTGAAAACTAAGCGATCAGCGATGTTTGATCTCTCGTTATCAGTGAAGAGGCGCCAGGGGACAGATGCAGCATCGGATCGATGCTGCATCCACCAAGGTAGTATGAATCTGAAAAAAAAAAAAAATCCTTTATTTCTCTTTTAAAGTCTTTCAGCACCTTCACACATATACACTAGATTACCAAACGTACTGGGGCGCCTGCCTTTACACGCACATGAACTTTAATGGCATCTTAGTCCATACGGTTCAATATTGAGTTGGCCCACGTTTGCAGCACTGGTCCAAATCGTTTGGTGGAAGGGGGATTATGGTGTGGGGGTTGTTTTTGAGGGGTTGGGCTTGGCCCCTTAGTTCCAGTGAAGGTAACTCTTAAGATGTCAGCATACCAAGACATTTTGGACAATTTCATGCTCCCAACTTTGTGGCAACAGTTTTTCAACATGACTGCACACCAGTGCACAAACAAGGTCCATAAAGACATGGAAATGCAAGTTTGGGATGGAGGATATTGACTGGCCTGCACAGAGTCCTGGCCCCAACCTGATAGAACACCTTTGGGATGAATTAGAGCAGAGACTGCGAGCCAGGCCTTCTCATCCACATCAGTGCCTAACCTCACAAATGCGCTTCTGGAAGAATGGGCAAACATTCCCCTAGACACACTCCTAAACCTTGTGGACAGCCTTTCCAGAAGAGCTGAAGCTGTTATAGCTGCAAAGGGGGGGTCAACGCAATATTGAACCCTATGGACTAAGAATGGGATGCCATTAAAAGTTCATGTAAAGGAAGGTGTCCCAAAACTTTTGGTAATATAGTGTATCTATCCAAGCTTTCATTAAAATATGCTCACACAATTTAGGTCCCTTCCACGTGCTTTGCATTCCTCCTGACGTTCCAGACCTTCGACCATGAATGCACCGGGCCTTAAACATGGGTACTACTCAGTACAGCATTTAACCTCCTCCAGCTGAAGCCTACAATAGACTGACAGGCTGGATGCAGAGGGGCTGAATGCTTCACTTGTCTTTCCTGGTGCACTAAAACCCTGTGAGGGATGCACTGCAGTTGGACAACCAAATGTGCAAGGGGCCTTATGAGAGTGCCCATATCTTACTATTTTACAGTTTTGCACACCACCTTCTCATTTGTAAACTATAGTTTATTAGCCTATAAAAGAAAGAACGGGTCTTTGTTAAATTGTTTTTAACCACTTACCACCCAGACCAATTCTGACATTTCTGTCATTCATGTAAAAATCATGTTAATTTTTTTTGTATCTTCAGGGGTCGTGCAACTTTTTGAACTCTGAACCCATTTACTACCTTGTCTCCGACTTCTCTTTTTCCTCATTTATTCTTGGCTTTTATTTTCTCCATACCCTTCTAACCCCCTAAGTGTTTCTTTCCCCCCCCCTTCTCCCCCCGACTCTTTTCCCTTTCCCATTCCCTTTCCCTATTCTGGGATGGACACTTAAGATAATTTTGCTCAATGCCATGGGGCTTAACGTCCCTGAAAAGAGATGCATGCTCTTAAATGATCTGAAACGCTCCAATGCAGATGTTGCGTTTATCCAGGAGACACACTTCAGAGACGATAAACTTCCCATTCTCAAAAACAGGCTTTATCCTGTTACTTACCATTCTACTAATAAGATTGCTAAATCCAAAGGCCATTTTGCTATCTAGCCGACTTCCATGGACATGCCACCACACCCTAGTGGACCCTGCAAGGCGCTTCATGTTCAAAAAGGTTTGATAGGGGAGCTTAAAGAAACGTTCGCTACCATATATGCCCCTAATGATCATCAGGATCTTTTTTTCACGCTAGACCACCTCCTTGAATTCTCTGTAGGTCAGTTGATACTGGGAGGGGATTTCAACATTCCATCGATTCCCAATGTGGATACCTCCTCGGGCTCATCCTCCGTTCCTCCTGGCATTCGCAAACGTGTGGCACAGTCCCTTTATAAAGCTCAGTTGGTAGATATCTGGCGGTTACAGCACTCAGGGGAGGAGGAATTATTCCTTCTACTGCTTTCTTCACAAAATATACACACGCATAGGCTATTTCTTAATCCTACATGCACAATTAGACGCTGTACGGACCACGCACCAATTGAGTTGACGTACAAGCTTTCTGAGATCCCCTCTTCTAGGGCTAAATTCTGGAAATTAAATGAGAGCCTCTTGCAGACCCCTGAAGTAATAGAAGATGTTCATAAGAGCTGACTACGTATTTTCAAACCACCAAACCCGACTGTGATATGGGGATTTAATGGGAAGCTCACAAGGCAGTTATAGGAATTCTCATCAAGCACAGAGCGCGGCTCAAACAGCGTGAAGAGAAGCTTTCGTCTCGCCTTCACAACATTCAGTGTGGCGTCAAGGCATAAACATGCTCCGACTCCGGCGCTTGAAGGAGAACTCCTGTCTCTTCGCAAACAGGTAACAGATTTGTTGCATTATAAAGCCAAAGCAGCCATACAAAAGGTGCCGAAGACTTAGCTACGAATCGGGTGATAAATGTGGAAGAATACCAGATCGGTCGATTGGAGAACAAAAACTAGCTACCTATGTCCCTCAAATTATTACACCCCACGGCCAGAAAGCAGAACTCCCTAAACAGATTGTCCAGGGGTTTAGAGAATTGTACTCCTCCCTATATAATCTACCGGAACAATCTCCACCTCAAACTCAAATAGAGGATTACATCAGTTCCTCTCGGCTTCCTCGGCTGGCCCCAGGGGTTCGCGAGGAGCTGGAAGCCGCAATAACCCTAGAAGAGCTCTGCCTCTCAAAAACGGGCAAAGCTCCAGGTCCTGACGGTTTCTCGTTACAGTACTACAAACTGTTCCTCATAATCTTGGGCCCCCATATGGTGGAACTGTTTAATAAGCTAGGTTCTGAGACATTCTTCCCTGGAGACACCATGAAAGCTAATGTAACCGTGATCCCTACGGAAGGTAGAGATACAACTTGCTGTGGCTTTCTGAACTGCGTCCTCAAATTATTGACGAAGATCATCGCCTCTAGTATCGCACAACACCTACAACAACTGCTTCATCTCGATCAGGTGGGTTTCAACCCAAGTAGGTAAGCCCATCTTATTCACACAGCACAAATGGCACACACTCCATGTGTTATTGTGGGAACAGACGCTGAGAAAGCGTTTGATTGCAAGAAGTGGCGATTCTTGTCTGCAGTCTTACGTCACCTAGGTTTAGGGGACCATATGCTCAACTGGATCACCAAGATATACTCACACCCGACAGCTCAAGTTAAAGCAAATGGGATTCTATCGGACCCCTTTCCCATCACGAATTGGAATAGACAGGGGTGCCACTTGTCCCCGCTGCTTTGCACTCGCTCTCTGGAACCCTTTCTCTATACAGTTTGCCTGAATTCAGACATGATTGGAGTCAGAGACAAGCAACATAAAATATCAGCTTATGCTGATGACTTGCTTTTTTCCCCTCACAAACCAGTCGGTGTGCCTTCCCAACCTACTCCACTAATACTTTGGCCTGCTGTCACACTTGAAGATCAATTTTGGCAAGTCGGGGCCTATGAGAGTGAGAGTTTCCCCTGCTCTACTTCAGACCCTGAAGCTGAGCTTCAAGTTTAAATGGATGGATGTAGCTTTAAAATACCTTGGAAGATATATCCCTTCTAACATATCCTGGGTCTTTGAAATCAATTTCTCCCCTCTCCTGACCAGAACTCATATTCTATTGGAGACTTGGAACTGGGGTCTGCATTCGTGGTTCAGTAGATGTAACAGTCTCAAAATGTGTATCCTGCCCAAATATCTATATCTCTTCCAAACCCTACCGATCGGGATCCCTTCCCACTACTTTAAGCAGGTCCACTCCTTGTTAATCAAATTTAGATGGGCACACAAGCGACCTCGCACCCCCCAGTTCCAACTATCCCTACCCAAAGACTGTGGGGGGAATTGCACTCCCAGACGTTCTAAAGTACTATCAGGCGGTTCATCTGGGAAGACTCATAGATTGGAACCATCACTCCTTGGCATTTTGACAACCTACTGCCTGCTCTTAAGACAGAATAACTGCTTCTGAATGTCGCATTTTCTACTTTCAGAAAATTGGCCTTGCATCTCTTTGTTGATGGAGCCCAACAGTCCCTTTCTGTTTTGGAATGCCGTGCAACTCCATCACATTCTCCACAGACCCCAAAGAGGTTTGGTCGACAATTGTCCACATTTGAAGAATACTGCTTGGATGATGAGGTAATGACACAAGTGCTTTCAAAAACATATAGTCTGCTTATTACCCCTCCGGAACAACTGCATTTACCTTGGGTGGGGAAATGGGAGAAGGAATTAAACCGTAAGTTCACGACTGGCCAACAAAAAATGATCAGGTTCTCGTTGAAATCATCCATCTGCACGAAAATTCAGGAAACTAACTACAAAATACTGACGCAGTGGAATCACACTCCGCAGATGTTATATAAATTTTACCCGGAGGTAGCTGAACGCTGCTGGTGGTGCCAGGAGGAGGGAGGTACGATGCTGCACATTTTCTGGTCCTGCCCTAGGATAGCCCCATATTGGGGACAAGTACGGAATATTACTCAAAAATTCACTGACTACAGGATCCCTGACGACCCAGCCTTTTTCTTGTTACATGATACGTCTATCCCAGCAAAAATATATAAAAAAATCAATTATATGCCATTTGCTTAACGCAGCTAAGTCATGCAGCCCTCTTAACTGGAAAAGCCTGTTACCTCCAACTGTCAGTTGCTGGCTCCAAAGGGGGGAAGAGATACAGATCCGGTCTGAGCCGCTGTACGAAAGATCCAACATTCGTACAGTGATCTTCCTCTTTTGTGTTCTGACATGTGGACACCCCCCCCCCCCGGCCGGGTTTTATTGATCCGGCTGATGTCTCCCGACGTTCGGCCCGTGTGTACTAGGCATTACACAGGTGGTCTGCAGCTAGAATTATCGCGCTCGCTCGGATGCTTGTGGTGATGCCTCACATGTGGGGTGCAATCACCATTTACATATGCGTGCAACATTTACATGAGCATAGAGGGATGGGGGGTAAAAAAAAATTACTTTAAAAAAAAACAAAAAAAAAAAAACACACTTTTAAATTAAATAATACACTATCCCTTTGATTTTGATTTTTTTTATATCAACGTTATTGCTATCACAAGGGATTAACAACATCCCTTGTGATAGCATGCGCCGTATCAGGTCCTCTATTTGGAGACATCTGGGGTTTAAGACCCCAGATCTCTCCTGTGGCCTCCAAGATCGGTTTGATCAGATGCTTGTACAAGCCGGTAACGACTGGCAATATTTAGCTATAGAAGTGATTTTCAGATACACAAATCAAAACCTACCCATGACTGTTTGCTAAGTGTATTACAGTGACTGTAGGTTGTGGATACTGCGTAGCTTAACACATATACAATCAATTGCATGCAGCTCAGCAGTGTCTTAGTTTGCCAATTAATGTTTGTATCCTACATTTGCTTGAAAATGTCTGAGCTGTGAATAACCATTCATCGGCAAGGCACTTGAAAACTAATGGAGGATGTATCTTACCAATTCAACCGTTTTCATTTACATGCAAAAAACCCAGTTACCACAGGCTCTTCACCAGTTCAGAATCAATATTCTGCCATCATTCAGAAGCAGGGGCAGATCCAGGGGGGGGCAACGGGGCAATTGCTCCCCCCCCCCGAGAAATATTACTGACTGCCGAGTGTCTCTCTCATTGTTTAGAATCAGCAGCCGCGCCGGTGTTGTTGAACGGCCACGCTTCTGGCCTGGACTCTCACTGGTTGCGAACGCCTGCCCGCCTGGCGTGTAGCAACCAGTGATGTCATGTCAGAGCCAAGGAGGAGGAGAGGGAGGTCCCAGCTTTCAGAGTGGAGCGAGCGGAGGAGGAGGATTTAACTTCTTCCTCCTCCACGCCTAGTGTGTGAATGTTGGCTCCATCCACCTCCTCCCTCTATCTTCTCCAGGGACAGCTCCAGCCTGGCATGAGTGAGTGAGGGGAACTTCCTTGGCTGTAGAGAGGTGAGAGGATTGTATGCACTATGCATGCCACTTTTCCCTCAACATATGCAAACAGCATGCCTACCAATGCCTGACTCCTATCACAGCATCTGTTACACCTACACAGATCCTCAGTGTCTGGGAGCTGTCTAGGGGAGGGGTGCTGATGTTCTCCTAACCAGGAGGAACCCGGGAGGAAGGACATCTTACATGCTGTTATGATAAGGTTAGTACATTTGTTAGGGAGGTGTCACCATGTCATTTGCTGTGCATTGCAGTGCCCACTATGTTGTGCTGTGCCTTGCAGTGCCCCCATGTAATGTGCTGTGCCCACCATGTCATGTCATGTGCATTGCAGTGCCCACCATGTAATGTGCTGTGCCGACCATGTCATGTGCTGTGCATTGCATTGCCCTTCATGTGATGTGTAGTGCCCCCTATGTCGTGCTGTGCCTTGCAGTGCCCACCATGTCATGTGCTGTGCCTTGCAGTGTCCACCATGTAATGTGCAGTGCCCACCATGTAACGTGAGGTGCCATGCAGTGCCCACCATGTAATGTGCAGTGCCCACCATGTCATGTGATGTGCCATGCAGTGCCCGCCATGTCATGCACTGTGCCCGCCATGTAATGTGCAGTGCACACCATGTCATGTGATGTGCCATCCAGTGCCCACCATGTCATGTGCAATGCCCACCCTGTCATGGGCTGTGCCATTCAGTGCCCGCCATGTAATGTGCAGTGCCCACCATGTCATGTGCTGTGCCTTGCAATGCCCGCTATGTAATTTGCAGTGTCCACCATGTCATGTGCTGTGCCATGCAGTGATCCCACCATGTAATGTGCAGTGCCCACCATGTAATGTGCTGTGCCATGCAGTGCCCACCATGTCATGTGCAGTTCCCACCATGTCATGTGCTGTGCCCACCCTGCCATGTGTTGTGCCCAGCATGTAGTGTGTTGTGCCCACTGTGTAATGTGCTGTGTTGTTCAGCAGTGCCCACCATGTCATGTGCAGTTTCTAACATGTAATGTGCAGTTGCATTGCCCACCATGAAATGTGCTATGCCATGCAGTGCCCACCATGTAATGTGTTGTGCCCACCATGTAATGTGCTGTGCCATTCAGTGCCCACCATGTAATGCGCTGTGCCCACCACGTCATGTGCTGTGCCATGCAGTGCCCACCATGTAATGCGCTGTACCCACCATGTAATGTGCTGTGCCATGCAGTGCCCACCATGTCATGTACAGTGCCCACCATGTCATGTGCTGTGTTGTGCCCACCATGTCATGTGCTGCACCATGCAGTGCCTACCATCTAATGTGCTGTACTCACCATGTAATGTGCTGTACATTGTCCACCATGGCATGTGCCGCGCAGTACCCACAATGGAATGTACTGTGCAGGACTCACCATGTCATGTGCGGTGTCCACCATTTAATGTGCTGTGCTCACAATGTAATGTGCTGTGTCGTGCAGTGCCCACCATGTCATGTGGTGTCATGCAGTGCCCACCATGCCATGTGCTGTACCCACCATATAATGTGCAGTGCCCACCATATAATGTGCCCATCATATAAGGTCCTGTTCCCACCGTGTGCTGTGTTGTGCCCACCATGCAATGTGCTGTGTTGTCATGTGCTGTGCCCACCATATAATGAACTGTGCCTACCTTGTAATGTGCTGTATTGGGCAGTGCCAACCGTGTAATGTGCTGTGCCCACCATGTAATGTACTGTGCTTTGCCCACCATTAAATGTGCTGTATCCATGTATCCACCATGTAATGTGTTGCGCCAACCATGTAATGTATTGTGCTATTCCCCCCCCCTCGTGTTATGTACTATGCTGTGCCTCCCACAGACTCACCCACTCACTCCCACCCCCCTCTCTCTTTCACCCCCCCTCTCATCCCCTCTCTTTCGCCCTGCTCTCTCTCTCACCCCCTTCACCCCCTACCACCCTCTCTCTCTCTTTCACCCTCTATTCCCCTTTTTCTCACCCCCTCTCTCTCTCTTATTCACTCCCTTTCTCGCTCTTTCCCCCTCCCTCTCATCCCCTCTATCTCGCTATCACCCCCCCCCCCCCCCTCAACCACTGTCTCACACCCCTCTCTCTCTTTAATTTAAATTTAACAAAAAATTGTTTGTGTTTTCATTTTATTTATTTCCATAAAAAGGCCCACCAAAATCCTTAGCACCAGGCCCATGTTGCTCTTAATCTGGCCCTGTAAGCAACACCTTTTTTTCTGCCAGTGCCCCTCCCGAGACTAGACTCTGGATCCGCCCCTGTTCAGAAGCCTAATTCGTAAACTCTCAGTTCATATACATAAATACATTATCATCAGAAACATTTGGTGTGACCTTTACACGTCTTTGTTTTGCAGAAGCAATAAGCCCTCATGCACACAGGCTGTTAAAAAAACGTTATGAAAACGCCAGTATCTTTGCAGTGAATTTTTTTAACTTTTTTCAGCTTTTTTCAGCGTTTTTGCAATAGCGGTTTTTAGCGTTTGAGCGTTTTTCCGCGTTAGCGTTTTGAGCGTTTTTGAGCGTTTTTAAGCGTTTTTGAGCGTTTTTCAGTGTTAGAACGTTTTTACAGCTGAAAAACGTCTTTCAGAACGCACTGGTCCTGGGTTTTTTTTACAGCTTAAAAACGCTTATGCCACTTGCAGCTCAAAAACGCCTAGGTGGGCATGAAGCCATAGACTAACATAGACAGGCCTTTTTAAGCTGCAAAAAAAGCTCAAAAAAGCAGCTGTAAAAACGTCCATGTGCATGAGGACTTAGTGTCATCCCTGATATACGAGACAGAAACTTGCTGTGCTTCAGGTGTTTCCCTGCACCTTTAAGAATGAATGGGCTTCTGAAGATGTCACGCTTGATGGTGAAACGCGCAAGGCTAGAATGCACGCCGACTCCGGAGTGGGTCTTGCGGTTTTCCACAGTCTCCACTGATCATTGCGGTTGTTCGCATAGGAGGTTTATAGAATTTAAATCTGTCAATTGTTGAAACCAATAGAGGCTTTTAATAAACTACCTCTACGGTTTCACACTATGAGGCGTCCATCCTGTCTTTTTTCTTACCTATACCGCTGGTGACATCCTGTTTGGAGTTACGTCCTACCCAGACGAGAAGGATATCAGAGGATTTGCTTAAAAGACCCAAGGAGGTCGGGGAGACCCCATAAGCATTATATGATCCTTCCTGTCATAAGGCAGGGGGATCTACAACATCTAGAGAATGTATATCCACACTTAAATTTTCATTGTATGATCCACGTAGGAGGAACTTTTAATTTTTATTTTTTCTATTGGATTATTCAAAAGAATTTTTTTGGGACTGTTTCTTTTATAAATTTTAATTACCATTTAAATCACATTTTTTCCACTTGTTTGGACATTATATAATCTTTTTTTGGGCACTTAATGTTTTCACGATTTAAGGGTCTGTTCATTCGAAACATCCGCCTTTCTTGTTCAAACCTTTAGATTTTTTTTTTGCCATTCATCTGTTTGCACCAAGTTTATGCAGTTCACGTTGCACATTTTTTAAATTATTAATGGGCTATTGGCATGCGCTGTATGCGCAATAGGTTTTGTGCACGTTTAGTCGGAAGGTTTGGAACAGCAGCTACCATCTATTTTAATTGATTTTGTTTATTTTGGCGCGGGTGTATTTATTCACATAGTTTGCATACCTCCAGGCAGAGTGAAACTTGGTCAGTTCAGCAGGTACGGCTAAATTTCAGTCAGTGTGTGGCTGTCGCCGCTCGACAGAAGTCGATTGCTTGATTGACTTTTGTTGAAATGTTGGAACTCCTTTTTGCAATCAGCAGCTGCTGATTGTAAAATGATTTCAAGCATTTTAACAGAGGTAAGTGTACCCCGATAGCAGTAGGAGCCGCTGTCAGAATAAAATGTTCCAGTGGGGGAGATCTCTTGTTCCACCTCGTTTGAGTGGATGGAGGAAAAAAAAAAAATAGCCATCTATGGCCAGCTTTATGGACCAAACGACATGGAGGGGTTTCCACATATGTTAGCAAATGTGTGCAACTAATGACTTGTTTACACAAGCTTTGCCCTATGAAGAAGTGCGACCTGCAGTGGGCCACCTTTCAAAGAACATTTGACAGGTGGTGTTATGTTTCCTCCTTGTTTTAATCGCTAAAAGCCTACAGCACACCACCATACTGCAACCAATTCAGTCTGTACTCAGGGTCGAATTTCCATTCCTAATTTTCCACTTCTGATTGAACAGTACTGACTGGCATATTCAAGGCTTTGGATATCTTTTTATATCCTTTTCCATCTTTGTAAAGTTTCATTACCTTTTTACGCAGGTCTTTTGACTGTTCTTTTCTACCTCCTCATGGCTCAGTGTCTAGCCTGCCTAGTGCATCCATGTGAGAGCTAACACTCATTGACTATTTACACACAGACACGAATTGTGATTTAAAAAGCAACAAATGTGGGAATTTAACCTTTAATTGCCATTGTAACCTGTGTGTGCCACCTTCTGTGTCTGTACCAAGGCCAAACATTCCAGGGTATGTAAACTTTTTTTATCAGGGCCATTTGGGCGATTTCTGTTATCATTATGATTTAAAAAGGATCCAAAAAAACTATGTGATAATAAATGGCCTCATGTGATTGCTATTCATACATAAAAACACAGTTTTTTGGCATGATCAGTCATATTTTCAATATTAACCACTTTGCGCCCACGCTATAGCCGAAAGACGGCTACAGCGCAGACGCCAATTGCCGGGAGGGCGTCCCTGGACGTCCTCCTGTTTACTTTCCCTCTGCGCGCCGCCGCGAGCGCGCATCGGGGAAGTTCTGTGTTGGCCGTGTCCATTGGACACAGCCAATCACTGATCGTGCTAAATGGCCAATCACAGCGGCCATTTAGCACTCGATCGGCGTGTCCAATGGGAGGTGATCTCATATGTAAACATATGAGATCATCTCTCATCGCTGGCTCTTCCTCCTCACACAGAGACAGCGTGTGAGGAGGGAGAGCGAACGGCTACAGCGGTGAGTGCACACACACACACACACACACACACACACACACACACAAAAAAAAAAAAATTGAAAATTCATTGCCCACAGTTCCTGTAAGTGCCGTCTGTCATCGGTGCCATCTGTCATCCAGTGCCAACTGTCCCCGGTGCCATCTGTCATCCAGTGCCAACTGTCCCCGGTGACACCTGTCATCCAGTGCCAACTGTCCCCGGTGACACCTGTCATCCAGTGCCAACTGTCCCCGGTGACACCTGTCATCCAGTGCCAACTGTCCCCGGTGACACCTGTCATCCAGTGCCAACTGTCCCCGGTGACACCTGTCATCCAGTGCCAACTGTCCCCGGTGACACCTGTCATCCAGTGCCAACTGTCCCCGGTGACACCTGTCATCCAGTGCCAACTGTCCCCAGTGACACCTGTCATCCAGTGCCAACTGTCCCCAGTGACACCTGTCATCCAGTGCCAACTGTCCCCAGTGACACCTGTCATCCAGTGCCATCTGTCCCCAGTGACACCTGTCAGTGCCATCTGTCCCCAGTGACACCTGTCAGTGCCATCTGTCCCCAGTGACACCTGTCAGTGCCATCTGTCCCCAGTGACACCTGTCAGTGCCATCTGTCCCCAGTGACACCTGTCAGTGCCATCTGTCCCCAGTGACACCTGTCAGTGCCATCTGTCCCCAGTGCCACCAGTCAGTGCCATCTGTCCCCAGTGCCACCAGTTATCAGTGTCAAGTGTCATCAAAAAAAAAAAAAAAAATGACAACATCAAAAACCTCACCATGCATCTTACTAAATACCTTGGAATGTCTTTCAAAAAACAGGGGTCATTTGGAGGGTATTTGTACTTTCCTGGCTTGTTCGGGTTGCAAGAAATGAGATAAGCCACCAGTACATCAAATGTGATGAATTTTTTATGATTTGCACTTGTAGACTCTCTAACTTTCACAAAGACCAAATAATATCCACTAATTTGGGTTATTTTTACCAAAGATATGTAGCAGTATAAATTGTGGCCAAAAAATTATGAAGAAAAAAAATAATAATTTGCTAAATTTTATCACAGAAACTAAGAAAAATGCGTTTTTTTTTTTTTTCTAAATTTTCAGTCTTTTTTAATTTATAGCGCAAAAAAATAAAAAACCCAGGAGGTGATCAAATACCACCAAAAGAAAGCTCTATTTGTATGAAAAAAAAAAAAAGGACAAAAAATTCCATTTGGGTACAGTGTTGCATGACTGAGTAATTGTCAAAGTGCGAGAGCACCGAAAGCTGAAAATTGGTCTGGGCAGGAGGGAGGTTTAAGTGCCCAGTAGGCAAGTGGTTAATGCCAAAATTTCACAATTTCTTCCAGGGTATGCAAACTTTTGAGCACAACTGTATATGTGCCCAAAAGCGTATGCTGTATTGTATTTAGTATGCTATTGAATATGTCCAGCAGCTTTATTATAGGTTTTATTTTATACTTGTGTAGCACAGGGGTTTGCTACCAAAAGTTATCATGTTAAGTAATGTGTTGTTTCTTAAGTAAGGGTTTGGCTCCCTCTAGTGACCGCTGAAATGTTACCAGGATCTTTCCTTTCTTTTAAGAAGCAAACAGTTATGCATTGTGGGATATGTAGTTTAAGGAGGAAGTGACTCATGTTAACTCAGTTTGGGAACTACTAGACCCACAATGCCAAGTCACAGAACAGCCTGCTGAGTAAACAGATAAAAGGAACAGCGTGGCCATCTTTCGGCCTCTCCGGACACCATTCAACAACCAGCAAGAGGTCTGTGTATATGACCTGGGCTGAGAGATTGCGGCTTACAGCGCGGAGCAGGATCGCCAGCCTCTGAGGGACTTTAGAGTACAGCCCTGCCAGCGGATTGGTGTGCAGTCCCAGGACATCTGGAAGTTTACTGCATCCCAGCCATCCAGAGGAGCGGTACAGCGCAGCGGAGCCATCTTTCATCAGACTGAGACATCAGGAGGGGAGTCCGGACGGTGCTTCACAGCCTCTGGGTCTATCGTGGTGAGAGGGTACCTGTCCATTTCAGTAAAGTGCACTGTTTGCTGAGCATGTTATTTACAGACTGCTGGTGAGACTTGTAATTCCACAGAAGTGATCCTGGTTATTCACAGGCCGCATACAGCTGGACTCTAGGGTCTGTTATTCCCTGTGCTGTAAAGCCAGTACTGTATTACACTCACAGATAAGGAGGAAGTGTTACTATTTCTTCAGTTAAACAGATATCAACGTATCATTTATTCTACAGTTTGCTTTCTGTTTCCCTGTTGGATTACAAATACTGCAGTTTAAACTAAAGGCTAGCTGAAGATATTGGAAGACAAGGAACTCTTATAATTTTCTGCAAAGCATCACGGTTCTATTTTTGTAGTTGGGACACTGACTTACAACCTAGAGGGAGCCCTTGAGTACAGGTTAAATACTGCATTGTACTGTTGAATGTAAGTAACATTATATTATGACAGTTTGGTGTGTGTGTGTGTGTGTGTGTGTGTGTGTGTGTGTGTGTACCAGATCCAATTTTCAGCTTTCGGTGCTCTCACATTTTGAATGACAATTACTCAGTCATGCAACACTGTACCCATATGAAATTTTTGTCCTTTTTTTCACACAAATAGAGCTTTCTTTTGGTGGTATTTAATCACCGTTGGGTTTTTTATTTTTTGCGCTATAAAAGAAAAAAAACTGAAAATTTGGTGAATGAAATTTTCTTTGTTTCTGTTGTAAAATTTAGCAAATTAGTAATTTTTCTTCGTAAATTTTGGCCACAATTTATACTGCTATATATATCTTTGGTAAAAATAAGTACAAATCGATGTATATTATTTGTTCTTTGTGAAAGTTATAGAATCCAAAAGCTATGGTGCCAATATCTGAAAATTGATCACGCCTGAATTACTGACGGCCTATCTATATTCTTGAGACCCTAACATGCCAGAAAAGTACAAATACCCCCCAAATGACCCCTTTTTGGAAAGAAGACATTCCAAGGTATTTAGTAAGAGGCATGGTGAGTTTTTTGAAGTTGTCATTTTTTCCCACAATTCTTTGCAAAAATTAAGATTTTATTTTTTTTTTTTTCCACAAAATTGTCATATTAGCAGGTTATTTCTCATACTCCGCATATGCATACCACAAATTACACCCCAAAACACATTCTGCTATTACTCCTGGGTATGGCAATACCACATGTGTGAGACTTTTACACAGCGTGGCCACATACAGAGGACCAACATGCAGGGAGCACCTCCAGGCATTCTGGAGCACCCAGGCCAATTCTGACATTTCTCTCCTACATGTAAAAATCATCATTTATTTGCTAGAAAATTACATAAAACCCCAAAATATTATATATGTTTTTTTTAGCAAAGACCCTAGAGAATACAATGGCGGTTGTTGCAACTTTTTATCTCGCACGGTATTTGCGCAGCAATTTTTTGAACGCTTTTTTTGGGGGAAAAAAAAACAGTTTTGTCCTTTAAAAAAACAAAAAAAACAAAAAACAGTAAAGTTGGCCCAAAGTTTTTGCAGAATGTGAAAGATGAAGTTATGCCGAGTAAATAGATACCTAACATGTCACCCTTCAAAATTGCACATGCTCGTGGAATGGCGCCAAACTTCGCTCCTTAAAAATCCCCATAGGCGACGCTTTAAATTTTTTTACTGGTTACATGTTTTGAGTTACAGAGGAGGTCTAGGGCCAAAATTATTGCTCTCGCTCTACCGATCGCACCAATACCTCACATGTGTGGTTTGAACACCGTTTTCATATGTGGGCGGGACTTACGTGTGCATTTGCTTCTGCATGCGAGCACACGGACAGGGGCGCTTTAAAAAATGTTTTTTTTTCTTTTTATTGTTCATTTTACTTTATTTTAGTTTGACACTTTTTTCCAAAAAAAAAAAAAAAAAATTTTGATCACTTTTATTCCTATTACAAGGAATGTAAACATCCCTTGTAATAGGAATATGGCGTGACAGGTCCTCTTTACAGTGAGATATGGGGTCAATAAGACCCCACATCTCACCTCTAGGCTGGGAAGCCTGAAATTTAAAAAAAAAAAAAAAAAAAAAAGCACGATCCTGGCTTCGATCGTAGCGGTGAGTCGGTAGAAGCATCGCAGGGCGGCGGGGTGTTGCAGAGTAGTGCAGAGTCTTGCAGGGTAGTGCAGAGTATTGCGGGGTGTTGCGGAGTAGTGCAGAGTATTGCGGGGTGTTGCGGAGTAGTGCAGAGTATTGCGCGGTAGTGCAGGGTATTGCGGGGTATTGCAGAGTATTGCATCGCATTATAATATGGAGGGATGGCTGAGCATGGATGGATTGCTGCATGTGACTGTATTTGTCACTGAGCAGCGTTGTGGGCACTACAGATGCAGCCAACAACGCTGCTACCATGTGATCCCTCCCCCTCTCCTCCCCCTCTCCTCCCCCTCTGTACCGATCGGTAGAGAGGGGAGGGAGGAACCGGCGTCATGACATGACGCCGGTTTGTTTACATGTGATTGCTCCGTCATTTGATGGAGCGATCACATGGTAAACGGCCGCGATCTGGACCCGGCGGTCACGGATGTTCTCGGGTGCGCGCCCCAGGGGGCACGCGAGAGCAGGATTCTGGGAGGACGTCCCACCCAGGATAAGCTGACCGCGCTGTAGCCGTCTTTCGGCTATGGCCCGGTCGGCGTGTGGTTAATGTAAGTTTTGGAGCATACTGAAAGCCTGTCCCATTGTACACCTGTCTGCATATACTCCCTACTGTGATTACTGAACCCACAGTTTCACATATACTCTGACTGTTATCTGTCATTTATTGTTTCTGATTTATCACATTGTTCATTGTGTTTAATATCCACTTTGGAAAATTTCTCTATTTACTACTACAGCTGGATAAGTGACAGGATCCAGGGCTATGGTAAATATACTTTATGGTTTATTATTATTACTGTGTTTCTCTCTATTGCTGGGTCCCACACTAATATTACCAAGTAGGTGTGCCAGAGGGGTTGAGACCGTTCTTAGGGTTGAGAGGCAGGGTGCAGAATCAAATATTCTTTAGCGGCTCCTTCGGTGGTAGCGCTACATTTGTTTAACCTTTTATGTGTTATGGGACTAGCAGAGCTGGCTCGCTGAGTATTGTTGTCCGTCGGCCCTTCATAACCACATCCAAGATGGCCATTTACTAGGCCTGACAAAGGAGCACAAGAAAAGTGAAGAAATAGGGTGTTTGTCTAAAATTCCTATAATGAGCTGTACCAGAAAACTTCACATCAGCATCAACATCAAGGGTGAGGTAAAAACTGGAATAGCACTTGTAGCAGCAGGGTCAGACGATGGAGAGATCTGCGCATGCTCTGAAATGCGTTACCACGCCCTGCTTGATGTCACTTCTGGTCTGTACGCTCCAGCAGGGTTTCAAAAGCCAGGCGGCCATCTTGCCTCCTTGCTCCCTCCCTCCCCCCCCCCTCCTCTGGCTACAGCTGCTGGTCGGCTCTTCACCCTGAAGGTGTAGGATAGAGCACAGAATCCACAATGTTGACTGATATGCCTGTTTTATCCCGGATCTTGTAAGTGTTTTTAACCATTTTTTACCATTAAATACTGTTGAATACTGCAATTAGAAGCGCCTTTTGTCTCCTTTCTAACAAATGAGCATGCATGCTCCAAATGTGCGCTGCTGCCACGCCTCCTGCCTTCCTTCCAGTGATGTCTCGGCTGTTTTGCCTGTCCATCTACCTCGGAGCTCCAGATTCCACCGGCGGGAACAGAGGACTGCCTGCATCACAGCCATCCATCCAGATGGGATTACTGCAGCGTGGCTTGCATATGTACATGCCTAATACTTCTTTTATCTTGCGAGTCTGATTACATTTATTGAACTTGGTACATATTATACTGCTCTTTCTCCTTCATAGCTAACTACAGAGCTACTTCTCACACTTACAGCCAAGCTGCCTCACCATCCAAGTGTTTCCTCTTGGATCCAAGTACATCAGAACTACCTTTGCACCCTAAGGACTTTTTTACACAGTTGCCATATAGCTATATGAATAAGGAGGTTTTATTTGGTTTTTAAACACCCATCAGCCATTTGTCACTTACTCCCATAAGTTTTTCCTCCTAAGCGCTTAGCAAATCCATTGTCTACATTGATATGAACAGTACCTATTAAACTCTCCATCAATATTTAGTTATATACTTATTATAGGAATGAGGAAAATACCTTTTTGTATCTGTCGAATGCCATAAACTGTATGGCTCCATATGGGAAGATCCTGACCATCATGGCTCCATTTCCTTTATAAAACCCTAAAAAGCCTTCTTTTTGTTTCACGGCTTTTATGGTGGCGAGTACACCTGAATACATAATGATATAAAAAAAAGAAAAAAAAGTTTACATTTTTTAATGAAAATCTTTACTGGCTGATTAAAAAAAAAAAAAAAAAAAAAAAAAAAAAACACAATTATCCCAAAGAGACACATTGTTGCAAAAGTCAGTTTTCAAAAAATAATGCTTTACTGCTGGTTCACACCAGATGCAGTCCAGTGGGTTTTTAATCTGCATCAAAAACACACGCAGCGTTTTCCATGTATCCAATGGCCCTAGTTTACATCAGTGCAGTGCATTCCCGTACAGTCAACAAAAGTAGAACATGCTGCATTTTTTTTTTGTGTGGACATGTCCATTCCACTGCGTTTTGCTCTGTACCAGATGCGTTATCTGGAAAATGCACTGGAATGCACGTCCTGAATTTAGATGAAGGACAAAGGGGAAAAAATGCACCAGAACGCATCAAAAATGCATGTAAACACGCATCTGGAACGCAGAAGTTGCAGTGTGAACCAAGTGTCGTACACTGAGCAGACAGGTTCTTTATTGCAGGAGACACACAATTTGATTTACTAAAAGTGGAGAGTGCAAAATCTGGTGCAGCTCTGCATCGAAATGATTTCGATGCAGAGCTGCACCAGATTTGCACTCTCCAGTTTTGGCAAGTCAACCCCATAATATCTTTTCTGCAATAAAAGTACTAGTTACTTACCGGTAACTGTCTTTCTGTGAAATCTTCCAGGACGGCACACCTGAGAGATGAGAAGCTCCTCCCCACAGGAAACAATCAATCAACAGCTGTTTTAAGTCCCCACCCTTCCCCTTGATCCTCAGTTTGTAGAGAAGTAACTCCTGAACCTGGTTCACAAGGGAAATCATTCCTCATAGTAGGCACTCACCTTCTAGTGTTCTAAAATTTTCCCTCCTCCAACAGGTGAGAAGTAGGCCTGCCGTCCTGGAAGATTTCCCAGAAAGACAGTTACCGGTAAGTAACTAGTACTTTTCTCAAGTCATCTTCCAGGACGGCACACCTGAGAGGATAAGTAAGTACCTCAGGCCTACCGTAGGGTGGGACCACTGCAAGACCCTCTTGGCGAACCTCGGTTCTGCAGTGAGCCTTACCTTCACTACATATGCTTGATGAAGGTATCTTAGCTGGATCACGCAGCTGATCTGCCGGTCTACTCCACCGATGTCCCTGCCTTCTCTGCTTTGGATGAAGGATCTAGGTGGAATGGGCTCTTAAAGATGGAATCAGAAAACATGTTAAACTTGTAGGTTATCAATGTTGCCTGTCACACATCTAACAATGGCCTATTGTGCCTATAGGTGCTGCTTAGAACCACTAAAAAGATTAGAGACCTGTGTTGTAAGGCAAGTACACTACATTGATCAATAAGGGGGCCTGTCTTAACACAACCCTGTCCATGGAAATAAAACTGCCAAAAAAGGGGGGCCCCTGACAGACAACCTTTTTTGTTCATTTTTATCTTTACGTCAGCAAAGACTGAAGGGAAACTTACTTAAGGGAAATAGATTAACAGAAGCTTAATCCCTGGGTTTAAGGCATGCCCAATCTATAGTTTTACTTACGCCTGAGAGCCTACTCAGGAGATTAACACGCATAGCAGGAGTAGAACACTCATATTGCTACATCTAGTTTTGCTAGAAGGGCAAAATGAAGGCCATGCACCGAGCTGTATTTGGTCGGGTATACATCTTTATACTTCATCTTCGGGCCATAACACTCCTCTGAACAGAACGTCCTAAGTTCTTATTAAACAGGGCGATTCATTATCGCCTTCCTCCAGTGACCCATAACCCTACTGGGCTTCAACCCTAGGAAATGGCTCTGGCATCCCTGAATGTAAGGGGTCGAGGCTTTCTGATATGTGACATCTGCAGCCAGAACTCCTGGCCCTTCCACTGAAGAGAAGGCTGAAATACAAAAGGTGATGCATGTATTTTTAATATCACAAATAAAAAGACCATAGAGATTGTGGACATAGCACAATAGATTTAGACAGAAAGGACACAAGCATAGACAACAATGTTGTGTATCTGAGTGTGACTAGCTAAACCAACATATCAAATATGGGAAGAGACCCAAATCTGAACCTCAATGTAGACAAACAGTCCTCACAGACTGGTTTTCTGATGTGCGGCCAATATGTAAGCATTAAGACACAAACAAACCCTAAACGCTGCACATTTCTGAAGTGCAGCTAGCTAGGTCATAACTGGTAAATACATAAAGGACGGGAACCCCCTTTACAGTGGTGTTTTACTGATGTACAGCCAGAAGGGACAGATAAGCTTAGGGTTTCCACACCAGGGCGACCCAACCTGCAACTTGAGACTGCAAGACGCATAAGAAGTCATATACTATGGCTTCCAAAGGGTACCATTCGTGACTGTGCGACTCCAGGTCGCAGCGTCTCCAGCAGTCCCTACTTACGGAACCACAGACCTCAAGATTACACAAGTCGCAGGAAAAGCAATTCTCAGGTCGAACAAGCAAGGGGTCCCCATGCTGTGGCTCCCTGGAGGAGTGCAGCCAACAACCCCCTGCTGTGTATCCCTAAGAAGCAGCAAGGAAGATCAATGAGAAACACCACTTACTGCTGTGCCTTTCTGATATACGGACGATAAGGCAGTAAATATAGGACATACAGGACACAAACAATGTTCAATCTTTGTGTATGTCTGATGTGTAGCAATATACCAATACTGAGCAGAGATGCCACCACCCTCAATGTGTCTCCCTGCTGAGCAGCAAAAACAAATCAGAAAAAGACAAGCAACCTTCACTGCTGTGTCCTTCCTGATATGCAGCCAATAAGGCAGTAAATGTAAGACATAAAGGACAGACAACCTTCAATCTTGCATATGTCTGATGTGCAACAACAATTTTGAATAGAGATAGCACATCCATATTCAAGTGATTTGGCATACGACTCAACATGTCAAATTGCATGCCTAAAATCGGCAGCCATTGCCATTAATAGCACTGTCTGAATTAGCACAACGCCACTTTGTGGTGCCGTACCGATTACCAAAGGCAGTATATGTACTACCCCTGGCACAGGTTCAATTTGTACTTCTGTTATGGAGCCCAACAAATCAGGACCATCAATCTTTCCTGCTGCCTTTCTGATAAGCAACCAATAAGGCAGTAATACAGGACACAAAAACCCCACAGACAGACCTCAATCTTGTGTAGGTCTGATGTGCAGCAATATAACAATTATGAGCAGAGATGTCATCACCAGACTTAATGATGTGCATTTCTGCCATGCGGCACAAAACCAGAAAGTACAGACCACCTTCCCTGTTGTATTTTTCTGATCTGTAGCCAAACAAAGCAGTACCTTTAGGATATAAAGGACACCAAACAAGCTTCAGTGCAGTGCATTTCTGATGTACAGCAATATACCCCTTATGAGCAGAGATGTCACAAATCCCAATGTGTATTTTTGTTGTGCCACCAAACACCCCAGCAAGGACAAACTTTCACTACTGAGGTCTACTGGTGAGCAGCCAAGAAGGAGTTATGGTGTATCCCTTTATGAAATAACCAAACAGGGGCAATTTATTTCATAGGCATAGCCTGGCTGTAGATACTTACCCTTCACCACCAGAGAAGGAACAAATCCTAAAATGGTTGGACACCTTACTATAGTAGCTGTTGTTCTACCTTACCTCCGTAGACTGAGCAAATGCTAGATAGCTCATACATGGGTGGGGCTGATAAGTAACTAAAGTCTCAATGAGCCCGGCCCTAGAGACCAATTTAAGACCTCTAGAAAGGGTGGTTACCAATTTAGCCTGGAGGTAAATAGCCACCTGCAGGCCTTAAACAAGCACTCATGTAGCTATCTAGCTCTTGCATATGTTTGCACAGAAAATCCTTAATCAAAGGATATAGGAAGCAATTTATGGTAAATCGCCTTTAGATCTGTCACTGAGTGGACTGTAGCCCAAACCAACAAAAAGGTTTTTCTTACCTCCTGCACTATAATATAACCACAGTGTAAAGGTGGAGTGGGAGGTTGGAGCTTATGAAAAGTTACCCATAGCAAACAACCCCCAAAAGGAAGATCTGTCACAAGGGAACCCCTACTGTGCTACACAGAAGCTTGGTCCCTGCCACATCGTTGAAAGTTAGGTCAGCATTTAAGCATCTTGGAGCAACTTCAGATTCCTAGCAGCTGGGCTAATAGGTCCAGATAACCTAGTGCACCTGCTGAGCAGGGGAGCTTACTCCTGAATCCTTCAACCATTGCACCATTAACTTGTTCAGTGGTATACCTGGCCAGTAAGGAACTCTTTGTTCTACCAGGTCACCCCCTTTGCTATATTCATCCCTACTAATGTACCACAACCGGGCATGTAGGGAGAGGCTGGCAACCTATTGTTGTGATAACCACAGTGTCTCTGCTATAAGAGGGAGCTGTGGCTGGTGGTTTTAGCAGTAGCTTCTGGGCTATTTTGTTATGCAGACCCCCAGTCCTGCACTGCACCACTGAGTATATAGAGGGGGAAGGGGAATAAATGCCTTACCTACTACTTTCCTATCTGAGGTGGTTTAGGCACACTCGCTCCTCTGCACCACTTGTCCACCATACAGCAGCTCTGATGTAAGAGGGAGCTGTGGCTGGTGTTTTAGCAAAAGCTTCTGGGCTATTTGAAGCCAGACCCTAGGGGAGATTATCTCAAATGCCCAGAAACCATCTGAACGGACACCCGGACAGGTAAGGGGGGAGACAGGATAAAGGCCCCTGAAGTTCTGGGGACACCACTGTACCCAGGGGCCTTCAGCTCTCAGGGGGGCTCTTCCAGTTTCTGCTGCCCCCCCCCCCCCCGAGGAAAGGCTAGGGGAACCCCCCAGGAAGGATAAATATATCCTGCCAGACCCAGAGGCTTCCCAGACATTTTGGACCGGCTCCCAGGGGGAGACCACCAGCCCCAGGCTTCGGGTCATTTGGAAAAAAACAAACAGTTTCGCTGTGTAGGGAGAAACACAATCAAAAACTGAGGATCAAGGGGAGGGGTGGGGACCTAAAACAGCGGTTGATTGTGTTTCCTGTGGGGAGGAGCCTCTCATCTCTCAGGTGTGCCGTCCTGGAAGATGACTTGAGAAAATATACTTACCTGTCTGTTCACAGCATCCCAGAGCACCAACAGCGGCCAACCGGACCACAATGTGCTGGAACGACGGCCAATGAAGATGGCCAAAAACCGGCACACAAGAGACGATGCCAACATGGGCGAAGGACAGGACTATTGGAAGAAAGGTTTGTATAAAGGCGCCCTTTAGTTCTGCTTTAACCTGTCAAATTTTAAAGGAAAAACACTTGCCATTGTGCAACTTGGTTTGGATGACTGTCACTGTTCCTACTCTAAGGTAAAACTTATTTTAGTTTTGGATCGAGTGGAGAGAGACTAGAACACCTGTTCAATTTCTAACACTGTTTGTGTCCACCTTACAAATATCCACACTCTTTTGTCATGTTTACAACCTGTCAACTTTATCACCAAGTGAACATGAAAGAAAATTCCAGGATTTTTGCCCTCGGGGCAAGAATAGAGGAGAAATATTCCAATGGGGACACTAGTTACAGTGACCCCGGTGACAATAAGGGATTTCCCTAACTTTATCATGGTGGCAAAAATCTCTTAAAGGGCGGGGAGGTGCCGGTGCTAAGAGGTTAAAAATACAGAAACTAATGATCCTGGCAGAAAGCCATTGAGCTCTAATCTTCCTACCTCTTCGGCACTAAAATCCCAAGCAGCGTTATCAGTTCCACACACAGATCACTGTGTGAACTACAGAACCTTCCCATGTTAAAAAAGATGAGGAGAGGGAGAGGTGTTCTGTAATCCTAGCACACCCCCTGACCCTCAGATGACAACTAGGGATGAGCTCCGCCATGTTCAAATCGTAGTCTAATGTTGCTGAGCATCGCCAATCAAAAGCAACTGAGGCATTCCCAGCCCCACAGCCACATGTATACGTGCTGATTGTATACATGAGGCTGCAGAGCGTGAAGTGCCTCAGCCGCTTTTTATTGGTGGCGTGCAGCGACAGCTTTCTGGGGATAGCTCAGGTGGATTTGGGTAAAATTTGAACACGCCTAAGCTCATTCCTTCTGACAACATTGATCAGTGATCATTGTCACCCTATTACAGGAAGTGTTACTGGCAGGATCTCCAAGTGAAAATAAAAAGTAAAAAACTAATGCAGCCACCACATATAAGAATTGGTAAGGTGCAATATATTACCTTTTGTTAAAGGGTTTAAAAGTACACTGCTTTAAGGGCCTCAACGCAGTCACTGACTCATTTCTAAGTTTGCTTATCAACAGAAAAAGGCAAGTGTATAGTAGCAGCATGAGCACTAAGTAACCATGAACTGATCTCAGATATTTGAGACTCTAATACTATGAAATCAAAGTAAATTTATCTTTAGAACAGGGCTGCTGTTGCTGATCTTCTTCTTAAAATGCTAGTTGCCAGTAATACTGGCTTTTATACTTCATTAGTCAATGACCTGGAGCAAGCACACAGATCAGGAAAATCAGGAGGTTCTTATTTTACACTTGTTCTCCAAAAACAGCAGCTTCTCATAATGATTGAACATTAAAAGGCAATATTCTGTAAACTTGATAATAGCCATAAACACAATGTAATACAGCAACTTCTATTTTCTCAAACAGATTGTAAACTCAAAATCTATTTTTCAGAATGTTTGCAACAGATTCACAAAAAACAATGGAGCATGATGACAAATCTCCTTGCCTGGAGATCCTGCAGGTCACAGCACTTCTTGCTGGAGTTAACAACACTAAAGCCTAGTACACGCGGGCTGAATGTCAGACGAAATCTGCCGTTTCAATAAAAACCGTCCGACATTCAGCCCGTGTGTATGCCAGCTGGTTTCTGATGGACATTCATGCTGGAAAACCAGCGGCCGACTGGCTCCCAATCAGGGCTCTCGGCCAATGGCACACAATAGTTCAGCGGGGGGGAGGGGGGGGGGTCGCTGTACTAACATTGGATTGTTAGTACAGCAGCTCCGACAGGAGCTGTCGGTTTTTCTTCTGTTCAACCCAGTGTGGTGTGTAGTAGGCTTAAGTCCCTGTACTGGAATTTGTGGGTGCGCTCTTAGCCTGCCATGCAAGAGCATTCAGTTTGCCTGATGGGCAGCCCAATGGCCAAATGAAGGAGCATGCAGGATCTCCAAACTCTGCAAAAGATTTAGGGCCGGTTCGTGTTCCTGTGCGATTCCTGTGCATTCCCCTGCAGTGCGATTATGCACGCCCATTCATTTGAATGGACTGCAAATTGCACTGCAGGGTACAAAATTTAGGACAGGCACTACTTCTGAAAAATGTGCTGCACCAACTTGCGTGGTACTGCGCCTTCACCACACTGCGTTCTAGTGTAAATCGTTACAATAAAAACGTATTTGTTTAAGAAAACCATTATTTTGGGATTACATAAACTTTAACCAGATGAAGGGTTTCAATTTAAAATATTCATTTTTTTCCCATCATAAAAAACAAATTGCAAAAAAAAGGCATAAAAAATAAACATCCACTATAGAAGGAATGTATCACTGCCACATCCTGAAATGTAACTGTTCTTACCCAGGTGCCTGTAGTGGATATTTTGTGCTTGAAAGAGAATTTTAATCCTATCCAAAGGTGCAATGGTTGATTTAGCACAGCAGCTGGCAACCCCTACAATACAAAAAAAAAAAAAAAAAAAAAAGGAGAAGAAGAAGTTTTACTGTAGTCATACCACTAAACATAATGAAACCTGAACTATAGCCTAAATGTTGTTTACATTTTAACAAACTCTGTAAAGCGGAGCTTCAGTCTGCTGTGTAAAAACTGTAGCTGCTGACTTTTAATAAACAGCCATTCAATTGTCCCACGATCCAGTGATGTGCTCACCCCAGCCGTTCTCCCCAGCACATTAACTGTGGGCACCTAGATGTGACAGCTTGCGGCTTCACAGCCATGTGCCCAGTGCACATGCGTGAATGGCGCTGCGCCTTGTAAATGGTCATGTAGTCTTCTGGGACCTGTCGTGTCCCAGAAGACTGTGGGGAGGAGGAGAAAGGAGAAGAACTTCCACTTCTGATCGCCTAGGCAATCGGAGCGGAAGTCGGAGCAAGTACCTGTCAAAATCAGGTACCCGCTTCTCCCCCCCTCCCCCTCCCCAAAAGTGCCATTTCTTAAGCAGCAGTGAGGAAGGAAGCCTTAAAGCAGAACTTCCTCTTCTGGGTGGAGCTTTGCTTTAAATCTCGTAATTGAACGGTTAAGAATTTTGTCTGGTCATCTGAAGTGGACTATATAAAAACTGGCTGAACTCCTAAACCGGGACCTCTGATGCATTTGTTGTAAGAGGGAAGAGTCCTGTGTCCCCACCCACTATCATCATTGTATGACGTGCAGAACAGGAGGGGGAGGAGTGGCCACACATACCTCCGCTCAGGATGACAACTCCCAGTTTCATATAAACATACATGGGGACCTCATATAGACATGGGGATAATAGGACAGAGTACAGACCACCCATAGGAATAAATAAGGCCAGTGGCACGCGTGCAAAGTAGGTCGAGTATCCAGCCAGGATGTTTTCTTTACAAAGACTGTGTGGAGCTAACCAAAGCTACACAGTTAAAATTCTGGGAGCAGGTAGGAAAGTAGAGCTAGCCATACATATAGATTTCTCCATACATGTTAAACAGTGTGGATGAAGGAATCTCCTGTGCTGGCTACTATATTCTGACAGACAGCACCCATGACTGTCAGACAGTGACTGCATGCGATTGGATGTAGCCACTGTTTGGGTGACAACTTTCCACCTAGGTTCTTGGAAAAAAAGTTGATTAAAAAAAAAAAAAAAAAAAAAATCAACTTTTCTGGAACTGGGGGGGGGGGGGGGGATGCCAGCTGGTTTAAATTGATTGAAAAAGTCTTTTTTTTCCTATAAAAATAACAAACATGCTATAATGACCCGCTCTACTGCAGCGGACTTGCACAGAGCAGCTCGGATCCTCCTATTCTCGGGTCCCTCTTCAGCTCCCCTAGGTCCACCCTCCTGTTCAGTGCCCCCACAGCAAGCAATTTGCTTTGGGGGCACCTGAGCCGAGCCACAGCTCCCTGTGTCCATTCAGACACAGAGTCCCGACCCAGCCCCCTCTCTCCCCTGATTGTCTAGCTGACTTTGAATGACAGCAGCGGCAGCCAATGGCTGTGTTTCAGCCAATCGGGGAGGAGAATCTCGGACGACTGAGACAGTCGTCAACAGAGAGGGACCTCAGGTTAGGGTGGCTGCTGCACACAGAAGACTTTTTATCTTAATGCATAGAATGCATTAAATTAAAAAAAAACCTTCTCCCTTTACAATCACTAAGTATTTTTCCAGGCAGGCTGCATTCAGCAGTATGGTGATGTTTATTTAGAAAAAAAATGTGTCCTTTAAAAAGGAGGAAGTAAACTTCCTCTGCAGACATTTACCTATAGGTAAGCCTATAATAGGGCTTACATATAGGTGTGTAAATATCGCCTAAACATGTACAGTTTAGGAGATATTTACATTACATGCAGCCAGTGACATCACTGCCGTGTGCGCTCTGAAAGAACGAACGGCCACAGGGGCCAATCCTTCCGAGCCCCGTGCCGTGAATGGCAGCTCCTGTGCACATGTGCGGAAGTGACAACATCGCAGCTCCGGCCAATCAAAGCGCCAGAGCCCGCGAACCCAAAGAAACTCCAGGAAAAATGTCAGCCATCTCAGCAGTGTGCGGGCAACGCTGCAACAACTTTGTTCTAAGGTAAGTATTTTATATTGAGCTAGTATGCTATGCATACTAGCTCATTCTGCCTTTGTCTTACAGGGTCTTTTTTATTTTATTTTTTTTCGGATGGATATTTAATGACGTCCTTTAACATATCCAGACAGCTGGTATAGCTCATTCTGCCTTTGTCTTACAGGGTCTTTTTTATTTTATTTTTTTTCAGAGTTTACAACCTCTTTCGGATGGATATTTAATGATGTCCTTTAACATATCCAAACAGCTGGTATAGTATAGAGAATGTAACATGAGTAAGCTGGAATGCTCCATGCTCCCAGGCAAACAGGAACAGTGTAAGAAGATCTGTTTCAGTATCTAATATATACAAGAAGTCAGGGGCTAACTCAGCCTACTAGGTTCTATATATAACACAAATATTACTTTTCAATAGTTTGAGCCTTTATGTATTGAGGAGATGTGGTCACATACAGATCACTTTTTAAATTTCTCCAAAGGTGTCTGTTAAAGCGGAGTTCCACCCAAAAGTGGAAGCTCTGCTTATCTGCTTCCTCCCCCCACATTTGGCACCTTTCGAGGTGGGGGAAGATACCTGTCAAAAACAGGTATCCTCTCCCACTTCCGTGTAAGGTTGCCGTGGCGACCTATGTCATTTATGGCCCCTTCTTCTTCCCCCCGCTGCCTTTTGGGAGATGCACAGGTCCCAGAAGAAAGCCGGACCTACTGTATGTGCAGTAGGAAACAGGCCATGAAGCCTCAAGGCTTCACTTCCTGTTTCCCTTAGTAAGGATGCCAGCACCTGCACCCGAAGCCGATGTACGGTTCGGCTAGGGGTGCTGACATCGCGGGATACCTGGACAGGTAAGTGTCCTTATATTAAAAGTCAAAATCTACAGTATTTGTAGCTGCTGACTTTGATTTTTTTTAATACAGGCTGGAACTCCACTTTAAAGTGATACTAAAGTTTTTTTTTGTTTTTTAAATAAATAACAAACATGTTATACTTACCTGCTCTGTATAGGGGTTTTGCATAGAGCAGCCCAGATCTTCCTCTTCTTGGTTCCCTTCCGGGGCTCCTGTCCCCACAGCAAGCAGCTTGCTATGGTGGCACCCGAGCTGAGCCGCTGCTCTGTGTGTCCATTCAGACACGGAGCCAAGGCACGGCCCCATCCCTCTCTCTCCTCATTGGCTCACTGACTTTGATTGACAGCAGTGGGAGCCAATGGCACCCGCTGCTGTCTCAGCCAATCAGGAGGGAGAGTTCCGGCTAGCCGAGGCTCTCGTGCAACCTCACTGGATGGAGATGGGGCTCAGGTAAGGGGGGGGGGCTGCTGCACACAGAAGTTGTTTTTTATCTTAATGCATTAAGATAAAAAAAAAAACTTCTGCCTTTAGAACCATTTTGAAGCCACCAACCCCACAATCCTCCACATTTTTTCACAGAAAGATTTCTGAAACTGCACTGTGGCATGCTACCTGGTCAAATATATAGTTCTTTACAGAGTTATTAAATTTGAAAAAGTGCAAACATTTCACCTCCTGCCACGAAAGAACGGAGCCAGTAGTAGTCTCGATATCCTGAGTTTGGCAGCTTGCTCCTTGGTGGAGCAATTGTAGCTTCAGAGGTCATCTCAGTGTAGAGTATGGCCCTGCTTTCTAGGAAATTCACAGAGGAGATCTGAAAAAGCCAAAATGAGAAATTAAATTAAATCGGAAGCTTTACATAAAGTATAAGGAGAGAGAAAACTAAGACTTTGTCAGCCCAAGGGGTATACAAGTATAACACTGCAAAATATCGTTTTCTCCACACATCTTGACTTTGCATACATATTGTCATACTGCAGTGCAAGTTCACTCAGTTGGCCGCTAGGCTTCCCATCTTCCAGATCTGACAGGCAGCCCAATGGCCAGCTGAAAAGAGCATGTGGCAGACTGACAACACTGCTGCTAATTTGAAAGTGGTAATTTAGCATTGTCAGCCTGCAACAGGAAGTGGCATTACAGGTAAGGACTCCATGGAGAAAAATCTAAAACAGAAATACAAACAGTAGTAGGGAAGACCCTCACCATGCCAACATCCAAAATATATATAGAGAGAGAGAGAGAGAGACTAAAAAGTATAACATTTTACTACAACATAGTTAAAAAACATATAAACAACACCCTGTATGGACACAGTTACCCAATAATGCAGTTATAGTCGGAAATTTCCATACATCCCAGTGGGTTGTCGGCTACACGGAGTTCCGTTTTTGATGCCTCTGAGTTGAACATCCCAGATCCCTACAGCAAAGGCCCTGGCTGGGTGTTTAGCCACAAGCCGATTTTTGCTTGCCTTCTGGTAAGCGTGCATTTCTTACGGTGGTCAGCACTCAATGGTGGTGGGAGATTACACTTTATTATCACACTATTTTTGATTGAGCATTTGGACTTTTTTGTTGCATTTTTATTATCACCTTTTTGGTATCCTGTTACCAAAACTTTTTTCCAACCTTTTTAAATTGTTTTGGGTTGTCATTTATTATCATAGAATATACCACCTATATTTATTAATTTATCTCATTTTCATATTGTATTTTTGATTTCTCATTCTTTTGATATATTGAATTTGGCTAACATTGGTTCAATCCCAGTGGGTTCATTTTTTAGCGCAGCTATTTTCTTTTCTATTTGCTTATATGTATGTATCCCATATAGTAGTTGCTGCTATATAAGTTTTTATTTGTACTTAGTTTAAGCGCGGTATTTGTCTTTCTTTTCACATTGGTCTATAGTAGATACCGCTGGTATATAGTAGTCATGTATAGGTATTTGATTATAAATCACACACAGTGGTAAGTGGTCACAAATTACCACTATAAGCATGTACGATACAATATCAATAGTACCAAGAGATGGCCCATGGATACCGGACCAAGTTATTAAATGGGTAAGAATACAGGCCCCTTAAGTATAGAGGCGAATGGAATATCTGAATGTGTAAAAGCTGTGCTTATCACATAGGGGGAGACCTTTTGTTGGGGCTCAAGTTGGTATTGCCGCATACATAGGGGAAAAGTGTGCCCCTTTTGGTGCTACACCCCTGTGGATGGCTTTCCTTGCTGTGGAAAAGCCGTCCACAGGGGTGCGGGTGTAGCACCTAGATGCTGACGCTCAAAAAAATGCTAATAGCCTAAAGTAGTTAATGGGGACTTGAAATGGACAGCTGGATAACTTCCACCAGGATCCTGGGAGCATAGATTGACCTGCACACAAGATGATATCAAAATATACTCCCTTTATTAGGGGAATGCCCCTTGGTTTTATACAAAGTAAAATAAGAATGGATTGCAATACATTTAGGGTTCAGTTACAGAGAAAAAGGAATAACAGATTCTAAGAAAAGGTGTTTACCTCCATATGACGTGTGGTCTCATAATATTTTTCAGTAAAAAGTACAGGTGAGGCCGTCCTCAGCCTGAGGACTCAGCCATGCTAATCTATTAGCCTAAACACTTCTAGCAAGTAAACACATTCCAAGTCAAACTCAGATGATAGAAAAGAACATAGAATTATACAGAATAGAGACAGCATAGAAACACCATTAACCCTTCAGTAGTGTGCATGGACTCATAGGAGAACACTATTTAGCTTCTAGGAGCAGGAAAAATGTGAATAGCTTCCAAGAGCCTAAAAAAACGATGTATGCATGGAGCCTTATAGGAGGGGACACGCGTTCTGGTGACAACCAGGGATTCCCTGACTTTGGAGGGATTTCTTCTCACTTCCTGTATTGGATAAAGGACAGGAAGTGAAGGGAAATCTCCCCAATGGGACACCGATAGCAAATTTAAATAGTTTTGCTTTCAGTTGTACTTTAACATCTAAGAAAAGTTGTCATGCATAGTGCCAGCTTCATGATAGTAAACACATCCAAGCAATAGACAGATAGGGAGTAATGACACACAGCTGGTACCTGTCATAGATCTGGGCAGGGCAGGGCAGGGAGGACACATACAGTAGAGCACACAACACACTCCTTACTGTCCCCAAATATAACTCGTTGACATAGCTTACCTTAAGCCAACAGGACAGTTAATGACGAGATCACGGAGCTGTCATGGTGGCAGCAGTTCTGACCAGTAGTCCACACGATCCACACTGACACCAACCAGCACACACACCGTTATCCAGTTACATTCCACTATGCACCAGCCAACAACCAGGTGCCCAGATGACCTCAGACAGCTTAGACAGAAGAGCACCGCTAACTTTATCAAATATTGTCCTCTATGAAGACAATACAGCCAATAGGTGCCGCCATTTTCCCGAAGACCAAGACTAATTACACTCCGCCGGAGAGACACATATACAATGTCCCCATAATGAGGACGCTGATATGCTTATTAGTCCCCCCTTACAGGCAAAGTTTCCCCTCTCGTGAAAAGCTATTGGTTAAAACCCGGCTCGTGGGCGGGGCACATCAGGTCATGTGATAGTGTCGGGAACACGTGGTTTGTTCAGGTGATGTAAATACAGGTTAGAATGGATTATTATTACATTGTAGTGTATATGTTGTAGCCCTGGTGGGCATATTACGTCGTTTCTGACATGTGCCCCCATAATAATTGTAAAGTGTCCGGTGGTGTCATGTGACCGGCAGCATCTCGACCAGGAAGTGTGAGGAGACAGTGAACACCGAGGAGTTCTGCAGTCATAAGGGCTTGTATAGAAAAGGTACCTTGTGGTGGTGGGGGGACTGTGATTGGTTGTACAGGACGAGGAGCTCACCATGGGGGAGGTGACCCCAGGGGGATGTTATATGGATGTGTATTTTTATTTTATATACACTGATCAGCCATAACATTATGACCTCTGACAGGTAAAGTGAATAGCATTGATTATCTCATTACAATGACATCTGAAAGTGGATGGGATATATAAGGCAGCAAGTGAGCATGTTGTCCCTGAAGTTGATGTGTTGAAAGCAGAAAAAATGGTCAAGCATAAGGATTTGAGGGACTTTGACTGGGAATAATTTGTAATGGTTCGACAACTGTGTTATAGCAACTCCAAAACTGCAGCTCTTGTGGAATGTTCCCGCTCTTCAGTGGTCAGAACTTACCAAACATGGTCCAAGGAAGGAGAATCGGTGACAGGTTCCTGGACAGCCAAGGCTCATTGATGCACATGGGGAGTGAAGATTGGCCCATGTAGTCTGATCCAATAGAAGAGCCACTGGAGCTCACATTGCTAAATGTTAATGCTGGTTCTGATAGAAAGGTGTCAGAACACACAGTTCATCGCAGTTTGTTATGTATGGGGCTGTGTAGCCACAGACAGGCCATGGTGTCCATGTTGACCCGTGTCCACAGGCAAAAGTGTGTGCAATGGGCACCTGACTATCAGAACTGGATCATGGGGCAAAGGAAGAAGGTGGCTTAAGTCTGATGAATTCAAGAATGGTTTGAGGATCAAAACGACAAGTTTGAGTTGTTGATTTGGCCTCCAGATCTGAAGCCAATCGAGCATCTGTGGGATGTGCTGGAGAAACAAGTCAGATCATCTATGAAGGCCCCACCTTGCAGCTTAAAGGATCCGCTACTGATGGCTTGGTCCCAGATACGACATGGTACCTTCAGAGGTCTAGTGGAACCCAGGCCTCGACAGGTTATGTTGCGTGGTCATCATGTTATAGCTGATCAGTGTATATGTACATACACTATATTACCAAAAGTATTGGGATGTCTCCCTTTACACGCACATGAACTTTAATGGCATCCCAGTCTTAGTCCGTAGGGTTCATTATTGAGTTGGCTCACCCTTTGCAGCTATACCAGCTTCAACTCTTCTGTAAAGGCTGTCCACAAGGTTTAGGAGTGTGTCTATGGGAATGGTAGACCATTCTTCCAGAAGCTCATTTGTGAGGCCAGGCACTGATGTGGATGAGAAGGCCTGGCTCACAGTCTCCACTGTAATTCATCCCAAAGGTGTTCTATCGGGTTGAGGTTAGGACTCTGTGCAGGCCAGTCAAGTTCCTCCATCCCAAACTCGCTCATCCATGTCTTTATGGACCTTGCTTTGTGCACTGGTCCAAATCATTTGTTGGCGTGGCGATTATGATTTGGGGTTGTTTTTCAGGGGTTGGGCTTGGCCCCTTAGTTTCAGTGAAGGGAACTCTTAGAGCCCTTGCACGCGGGGGCGGCGTCGGCGGTAAAACGCCGCTATTATTAGCGGCGTTTTACCGTCGGTATTCGGCCGCTAGCGGGGCGGTTTTACCCCCCGCTAGCGGCCGAGAAAGGGTTAAATACCACTGCAAAGCGCCTCTGCAGAGGCGCTTTGCCGGCGGTATAGCCGCGCCGTCCCATTGATTTCAATGGGCAGGAGCGGTAAAGGAGCGGTATACACTCTGCTCCTTCACCGCTCCGAAGATGCTGCTGGCAGGACTTTTTTTACCGTCCTGCCAGCGCACCGCTCCAGTGTGAAAGCCCTCAGGGCTTTCACACTGGATACACAGCAGCGGCACTTTCAGGTCGGTTTGCAGGCGCTATTATTAGCGCAATAGCGCCTGCAAACCGCCCCAGTGTGCAAGGGCTCTTAAGCATACCAAGATGTTTTGGACAATTTCATGCTCCTAACTTTATGGGAACAGTTTGGAGATGGCCCCTCCCTGTTCCAACATGACTGCGCACCAGTGCAAAACTCAATATTGAACCCTACGGACTAAGACTGGGATGCCATTAAAGTTCATGTGTGTGTAAAGGCAGGTGTCCCAATACTATTGGTATTATAGTGTATATCGAAATCTGCAGTCACACTACCCAGTATCTCCCTAATCAAAACCATAACTGTACAATGTATGCTTTGCAAAATAATTATGTATGGTAAACAAATGCCATGTCATGCTCTGGACTTCCTGATAGTGACAACAGTGGGCCATACCTGCGCCATATGTGTCAGCACAACCAATTGTGTTCTCACTTGAAGCTTTTGTGATAGAGTGACAACACAACATCGCAACTGGGAGGCAGTTGTTACCCTATTACATGAAGTGCCTGACCAAGGAGATTGAGGACCTCCTCACTAGGTTTTTTTTTTTTTCTTAAATAAAACTTGCATATTTAAATAGATTTGCAATATCTTTTAAAATACATAACAGGATCCTAGTGATTGGGTTTAAGTCTTCTTTAAAGAGACTTCTTGAAATTAAACCCTTCACATTTATTGGTGAGCTTGGGCGTCCCCCTAACTCATCTCTAGTCAAATTCCGAACTCGCTCTCTTTTTATACTCCCGTCCGTAGGGCTCAATATTGAGTTTATACTCCAGTGAGCTGCAGAAGTTTGATGTAAGCTTCTCTGCCTTTTGGCTAAGATCAAGTGTAGTATCTGTTCTTATCAGTTGCCAGAGGAGGCGCTATGTTACTCCCAAATTGGGAGGGCAGATGCAAATCTGATGGTGTAATTGTACCTGGACGGCCTGTTTAGGTAGGGGCCACATTAAGGCGCTCTTAGGATATAGAGGCTGATGATGGTCATGTCTGAGCAGGCTTGAAGGATGCTCCTGGTGAGGATGAGTGCTGCATTGGGTCTGGCCGAAGGGCTGGGTTTTCCTGGCCTTCTGGCTAGGATTGGTGTGGTCCCTGTTCCTGTCAGCATCCGGGATCTGGCGTCACCCCGGAGTGGACACGGGGTGGTGCTATGCAAATCTACCGGGTTGATGGGGGGGGGGGGGGGGCCTGGAAGGGCTAGTACCGGTGGAGGCTGCTTTATATTGGGCGGCTCTTCCCGAGAAACCTGGAAGGACTCTCTATCTGGCAGGGATGGAGGGCCACACTGGTCCGGCTGACGGTCGGACCAGAAAAGAAGCCCATGGTGTATGTGCACCTGGGGTGGCAGTCCAGGGGTGTCATACAATCACTGTGAGTAAGGGTCACTTTGATTTATGGCACCACAGTCACTGCACCATATCACACTTTTTTCCACCTGCTTCTTGGGCCGGGCCTTTTGGCTGGGACCGGAGGAATTTTTGATTCCTGGCCGGAGGGCCTGGTCATTGTTTCACACAATGACCACTTTTCACTCTCCTCTCCACTTCCTTCTCCCCCACTTTTCTTTTATTTAAACCAATGTCACTTTTTGTATTTTTATGTTTGTACATGGTTTTTGCACGTGTGACTAGTAGGGTGTAGGTCCTCGGGCCTGCCCTGAAAGTCTTGGGGAAGGGGGGTGGACATGGCTTTCTGGCTTGGTTCACCCTCTCTCATGGGGTCTCCCTTCGGGGGAGCCCCACCAAGTACTTGGGTGGGTCTATTTCGGCAGACCTTCCAGAGAATGGGGGCCCATGTGTTTTGGCCAGATGGACCAAGTGTGAAGTCCCCCAGTCCCCGTCTGGAGCTTCATGCCCCGGGGGATCAGGGCAAGGCCCTCTAATTTTAGAGGGCTTGTGTACACCCATTGCACGTTTTTGTGTTTCACTCTTTGTGTGTGCGCACATTTTTTTTGGCAACAGGTGAAGTTTTTGAGTGTGTTTTACACCTCATGGGCTTTCAAAAAATAAAAGTAGGTGGGCTGTGGGCCAGGAATGACCCTGCCTGCAGCTCATTGGTGTAGAAAAGAGTGCAAGTTCAGGTAGAGATGAGTTTGGGGGTGCCCAAGCTCATCTTTACTCGCATTCATTTACACTGTGTTAGTGTGTTTAACAATTACTATGCACTGTCTAATACAGGATGGGCGCAAGTCATTAACTTAGCGTAAATGGACTTTACACAAGGTTTATGAGCAGAGTAGGTGAAGTGACAAGTTCTCTTTAAAGCTGAATTCCAGGCTTACCTTTTTTCCAAGTCTCTGCTGTGTTGAAATTGATTACTGTCAATTTACTAGTGTTACATACCTAATCTGTGCTGTCTTCTGATCTGATTACTTTAGTGTATAATCAAGCATCTGGTCAGTAGATTGCACTGCTACAATCTGAAGCAGGAATGAGCATGCATGTCTCAAGGGATGCCAGGGGTGTGTTCCTTCATATAATGCTCTGAAAATGGAAAATTTGTTATCAGATGCTTCTCGTAATTTTCCTTTCCTAGCCTATCCTCATGTCAGTACACAATGGGTTAACTCCTCCTCTGGAACCACCTCTTTCTAGCTCAATAATAGACAACCCCCCTCCCCAACTGAAGTGTTCATTAACCTAGCCTGAAAAAGACCACTAGGGAGAGAGTCCAGTGCTGATGTGAGGATAGGCCAGGAAAGGAAAATTACGGTAAGTATCTGATAACAATTTTCCATATTCCTCGCCCACCTCACGCCAGCACACAACAGGATATAACTACCAGAATAAATGGACAGGAGAGAATGTATGAAAAGAGACACAATCAAAGAAAGCCACTATAGACAAAAATAATTTGTCTTTTGTTCCAAGCTTTGCAGAACTTGCTGACCGCACGTCTAGCTTGTAAAGTTGAATGAAGGCCTTGTTAGAACTTCAGCTAATTGTTTTACATGTATCTTGTCATAACTGCCCCAAAGGCTGCCACCCCCTGGTCGAATAAGCTTGTAACCTGTTCCAGAGTAGAAAGGCCTACTTCATGCCTGCCAATCTAGTCACCCTGGTAATCCAATAGAAGATGACTCTTGAGGACCTGATGGCAAAATGAAAGAATTATCCACTTCCCTCATGTCTTTTGCCCTTTGCAAGTACACTGTTAGAAACTTGACCATGCGTAAGGAGCCAAAGTCTTCCCGCTGTGTATTCAGTAACTCTTGTGTGAGAACCCGGAGAGACTGCCTTCCAGTTTTCCTGGAAACTACTTTAGAATGTAGCTTTTGAGATGGAAGTAAAAATCACAGTTTCTGATAAATGGACACAATATGGATCTGTGCAGGAAAGTGCTACAAAGTGCTACAATCTCCAATACCCTTCTGTCTGAACGAATTGTCAGAAGAATTTGTTTTACCGTGAGGAGCCTCAACGGAAATCAAACTATTAGAGCAAAGGATACCTGCACCAGTGCTTTCAGAAACAAGCCTAAGTGCATGAAGGGAACAAGGATTTGGGGGCCGTATACAGATGGCTGCCCAAGAAAGAGGATAAGGCAGAGATCTGTACTTTAATGGAGTTTTATGCCAGACCAACCTCTAGCACTGATTGCAAAAAAGTCCAAGATATTAGCTAGAGCTGGGGACCCAGGAGAAAAATCTTTTTTGCTGAGCAAACAAAACAAGCTAGCTTCAAACCCTCTCGAATGTAGTGTTCATGGATGATCTTCTGGCCTTAACCAAGGTCTCCTTCACCAAGGCCTCCTTGGCAGGTGGAAAGCATCACGAATGAATGGCATGAATATGGAATATGGCATGAACGTATTCTGCCCGAATTTTCAGAAGCACCTTCATAATCAAGGGCCAACGTAAAATCCCATGGAACTGAACCCATCTTGTATCCCTGGATCTTTGCGTTTGTACCTTGTTGCAAATATCAGAAGCAGCACGTTCAATGGAGACTCCTATGAGTACTATTGCTGGAATGCCCCATAGGGCCAATATTTGTTTAAGGTACTTGTTGTTAAAAAAAATATTCTGCCTAATTGATCCATTAGTTGATTCTGCTTTCCTGGCAAGTAGACCGCCGCTAACTGCCTGTAAGCGGTTCTCCGCCCAGCGAAGTTTCTAATGCGAGATGTAACAGGAAATGGCATGCAATGTAGGCCATTGTTATCTTGTCAATCTAGAAAAAGAGGAAACAACTGAATCGCGCTAGTAAATATCAAAAATAGTGTACAGTGTTTGATCTCATATATCTCACACTCAGTAACCAAAAACGTGATAAGTATGCCCTTATCAATATATATCTAAATGCTCATCATTGGTAAAACCTTATGTGCACTGATAATCAAAATAATTATTTTGTATATGTAAAAAAGAAATGAGTCTCTCAGTGTGATAGGAATGCTAATCCACCCGTGCAAAACACAAACTCCAAAAGTCCACTTGCAAAGAGATCTTCAACTTCAATGCAAAGACTGTGAACCGCCACCAGTACAGAAGGGGTTACTTCTTACCAGACGTAGATGATCCCCCATTAAAGAGGATCATAACGGGCATATTGGCTGTATAGCTCCCGAACTGGACCGCTGCGGCTGTGCCTCAGAACATCAGGGGGACCCGATCGATGCAGTGGTAAATTTGGCATGAAACACAAAGTGGGAAACTCCAATCGTGTAAAACCTTTTAGCAGAAATGTTTTTCTCTCTCTCTCTCTCTATCTTGTCAATCATCAACATCAACTTTACTCTGGATCTCTTGGAGAAGATCCTGAAAGGCTTGCAATGCTAGAAAAGCTGTCTTCCATTCAAGACAGTTGAATAGTCTGAATTCCATGGGGCTCCAACAGCCTTGCATCTGTCTCCTCAGATTGATGACAGACTGGCATCCGACGTCAGAATCCCATCTCCTGGCCTAAGAGGCACGCCTCAAAAGAGGCAAACTGGTAATGTCCATAATTCTAGTTCTTGCTGAATTTGAGCAGTGCCAAAGACCTTCTGGTCCATAGACAACCCATCCATTGACTAAAAAAGGCAAACTAAAATGCCCTTGTGTGCCACCTGGCCACTGTATAGACCCAAATGGGGACAATGCAATCCCTCACTGACCTAAATGCTGTCTCCGTGCCTCTTCATTTTGGAAATGTTGACTTATTTTGGTATCAAATCCCACCTCAAGATACTTCAATTTAGAATTGTTAACTGCCCTCCCTGTTTGCTCACTAGCTGACCGAACTTGGAAAGGACTTCTAGGACAAGGTCACGATGCTTCGCCAGCTCATTGTCCAAGTAGTAGTAGAGCCTTATCTCCAAAAGATGAATTACCACCACAACTGCAAACAAGATCTTTGAAAAGATTCTTGGGGCTTTGCCAATTCTAATAATGGCAGACACCTGACCTGGAAGAGACATCTGGCACTGCAGATCTCAGATGTCTCTAGTGCCTGGCATTGATCGGTTCATGGAAGTATGCATCGGCCAGGTCGAATCGCAATAACTGGTCTTCTTGCTGAACTATCGCCATGACAGTCTGCAAGGACTCCATCTGGAACCTCTTGGTGTGCAAGTACCCATTTGATTTCTTTAAACCCAAACAGGCCAGAAAGCTTCTGATGCCTTGGGTACTAGAAAAAAAAAAATTGGGAGAAAAGCCCCAGATTCTGTTCTTCTGGCAGCACCAGCTCTATGGCCTTTTTGCAGTAAAATTCTTATACATAATCTTGCAAGAATGTTTTTTCTTCTTGAGATCTGTTGGTCATGAATGAAATGATTTGGTGGTCGACTTTGGAATTCTCTATTGTACTGCCTAAACCCTTCAGAAGGAGGCTGTCCTGACTGCCACTGGAAAAGACTGGTTGGGCGCACCTTCAAAAGATTTTCCAGCCATCTTAACAGTCTGCTCTGTATTCGATGCCATGTCAAAAGGAACATTGAGTCTCCTCCATTGTGATCCGTTACAGTTCCAGCCTGGCCTATAATATTTGGTCCCCTAAACCCTTCTGAAGTTCGATTTGACTTGAGTGAAAAGACAGCTTCTTCCTTTTTTTAGACTGTGGCCACAGTCTGGACATTCCTCCTGTCACTCACTTAATTGCGTTGTCCAGTGTTTTGCCCAATAACCACCTCCCATTATAGGGAATGTTACAGAAGGCTTGTGTGGAAATTCCATTCTCCCTCCAGTGGCACAAACACAAAGCTTTCTCGCCCGTGACTAAATGTGCCAGCACTCGTACTAGGTCTTTCAAAGCTTCTGCCAAGTTTCAGCCACCAGGTTCAATTCCTCCAGAACCGTGGCAAATCTTGCAGGTTCCACTTTGAATCAAAGCCATTCATACTTATATAGGTGGATGCAGCATGGGTTTGATGCTGCATCTGTCACCCGGCCCCTCTGCACTGAGAACTGAGCGATCGAACATCGCCGATCACTTGGTTCTGACATCTCCCTGAGCAGAGAGCTGCAGACTGTCAGTCACAGCTCTCTCCTCTGCTCCCTCCTTGCTTGTTTGAGCACTAGGTGGTGGAGGGGCGGGGGGCGACTTGCTGAGAGGCTGAGCTGGGTGTCGGTCCAGGCACCTGGCAGATCCTGACTCCCATTGTCGCGATAAAGCAGTGCCTGGACTAACTTCTGTGACGTCAGCAGAGAGCGGACTTCAGCCCGATCTCTGCTGAAAACGAGTCACAGGAGTGCAAAACGAATTGCACTCCTGTGATCAATAGAAGTACAGCCAAACGAGCTATGGCAATGCTTTAGACATCGAGGTTAACACTGTTGCTGGCCAACAGGCAAAACCTGCCACAGTATACAGTAGAGTCTCTATAGGTCTAATGGTCAGTTCACCCAATTTCTGCATTCCTGATGTGCTTCTGCATGGGTGGTTTTGATGTGTTTTGATGCAGTTTGCCATGTTGCAGATGTGTTCCTTACAGAAAAAAATGCAACATGTTCTACTTTTGTTGACTGCACTGGAACACACTGCACTGGTGTGAACTAGGCCATTGGAATCCATTGTAAACATTTTGTCACATGTTTTTGATGCAGAATAAAAATTTAAAGGACTGCATCTGATGTGAACGAGCCCTAAGGGCTCATTTATACTTGCTTTTGGCTTCAACAGACATTAATGGCTAGTTTACATTTGCTTCAAAACAAGGCTTTGGACAGGCTTTGTTAAAGCTCTCTGAACGCTAGTCAAAGCTCCTGTCACTAAATAAAATGGTTGGCTTACAGTCCTGTTTACACCTTATATACGGGAGAAATAAACGCGCTTAAATAGAAGCAGTATTGAAGCTATAAAATGGCTGTGACTCAAATGTGTGATATCAGAGTCGCGCTTAACATACATATGCAACATAAAACATCAAAAAATGGACAGTCCTCCTTAATGGAAAGGTGATGTAGAAAGCAGGGTGATAGGTAAACAGCGGTGCCAGGATCTTGAAAATAATAGTCAACTCGTAGACTTCAGACATAGTACAGTCCCTTCCAATCCCCTGTTTAATGGACACCATGTGAGACCACCACCGATAATAAGAAATTCCTGCTTACCAGAAATACTGGACCTGTAAAAAAAGGCCAGTAATGCTTGTGGCTGATTACCCCGCCAGGGCCCTTGGATGGCAATCCGACCACGGATTAATGGTCCTGCAGGCAATTCCTTTCTCTCCAGGTGTTAAGAATGTCCCACTGGGAAATAACAGAAAAGACTCCACATCGTGTAAATCCAATGCTTTATTGTTTAAAAGTACCTGTCAAGCACGGAGGAATAGTAATAAAAGACACCAGCCGGTAAAAACATGAGCGCCCGCGCTTCCGGGACTCGTAAGTCGCGATGATGTCAGCATGTCGTCTGCCCGTTTTTGCTTTGCTTCAAAAATTATACCCTATGTAGCTTTAGTGGTGCTTCAAAGCCCTCTTCAAAGCCTCAATAGAACTCTATGGCAAAGTTTTGCTTGAAGCCTCATCTAAGTTCCTCCAAAGCCTTGTCGAAGCACAAAGCAGAAGCAAGATGTAAACAGGACTGTAAACTAACCATTTTATCTAGTGACAGAAGCTTTGACTGGTGTTCAGAGAGCTTTAACAAAGCCTGTTCGAAGCCATGTTTTGAAGCAAGTGTAAACTAGCCCTTAGTCCACTTTTCCATCCATAGGATCCCTAAAGGCAACTGAGTTCTAAAAAAAAAAAGTGACAGTTGACACGCCAGATGCTGGAGGGTCGCATCCATTCTGGAAGTGCATCCCATAAATATGTATCAGCCGCCTTCATTAGATAAAGCTTAGAGAACTTGTACTGTGAATTAGCCCTCTTATCAGGTCTCTCCCATTCTTCATCAATGGGGATTTTACTCTCTGTCATTATGGGAAAAGAAGGCCCTTCCTTCTTCACATTTGGAAATATCTGTGTGCTTTTTGCAGTAGTACGGCCTTTGACCCCATGTACTAAAGGGACCAATAAGTTTGGAATCAAAATGATGCACACCTAACCTTCCTCCATCCACCCTTCGGCTCTTATGCTCCTTTGTTTGCCTGTGGCATGGATATTTGCAGCATACTTTCCACTACAGCCTCTTAAATATAGGCTTTTAATCTTGCACATCCACTTCCTTATCCATTGTCACTTGAGGCAATCCATGCAAATAAATTTCCCTGCCACTACAGACTGCATCCAACTCAACATGCACCCTGAACTGGGCGAGGCATTCACTATCGTTCTGCTATAAATGCAGAGGAGCAATTGACGACACATGGGTTACTTGGGGAGTATTGAAAGCCGTCCTGTGTGAGAATCTGAGGAATGCAGTTTGTCCTGGTCAGGAGAGGACCGATGGTGGGTCTTGGTTTTCTGGAGTGTTTGGGTTTAGGGCCTCTGCTCCTAAAATAATGCAAAACACCATATTTTGCATTCCTTAAAAATGTGCCACGCTGCCCCCTCCTACCTTTCCCTAATCTTCTGTGCCACTGACAGGTGTGGCAAGCTAATAAAAAAAAAAAAAATATGGAGAAAATCATAGTCATCTCTCGCCAAGAAAATGGCTACACTGTGCCTTTTTTAACCACTTGTGCTCAAGAAGGTTTTAACCCCCTTCATGATCAGGACATTTTTTTTTTTTTTGCTATTTGGCACTGTGCTACTTTAACTGGCAATTGTGCAGTCATGCAAAACTGCATGCAAATTACCATTTTGTATAATTTTTTTTACACAAATAAAACTTTCTTATATTTGTGGGGTGTTTTTTTTTTTTTTTTACATATTTTCATCAGTGTAGTTCAGTGTCATCATAGTAACACTGTACTACTCTGAGGGTAATTAGGGATATATATATATACACACACAGTAAAACCTTGGATTGCGCTCATAATTTGTTCCGGAAGCATGCTTGTAATCCAAAGCACTTGTATATCAAAGCGAATTTCCCCATAAGAAATAATGGAAACTCAAATGATTCATTCCACAACCATTTATTCATAGGCCCCTCAGTTTATAGTCTATATAAAAAGATTATAGCAATGTGATAGGTTGTGTAACCATAAATGTCCATCCACAAATTAGAAGCAAAATCCAGCAGGAGCTACAGAGTATAAAAGAGAAGAGAGGAGCCTCTAAGTGTAGCAATATGTTGCTAAATGTTGTACCTTCATTGAATGTAACCATATTGCTACACTTATGCCGCGTACACACGGTCGGACTTTTCGTCTACAAAAGTCCAACGGACGCTGACGGACTAAAGCTGGCTGGTAATCCGATCGTGTGTGGGCTTCTCCGGACTTTCAACTGACTTTTTCAGCCTCAAATCCGACGGACTTTAGATTTGAAACATGCTTCAAATCTTTCCGACGGACTCGAGTCCGGTCGAAAAATCCGCTCGTCTGTATGCTAGTCTGACGGACAAAAACCCAAGCTAGGGCAGCTATTGGCTACTGGCTATCAACTTCCTTATTTTAGTCCGGTGTACGTCATCACGTAAGAATTCGACGGACTTTTGTGTGATCGTGTGTAGGCAAGTCTGTTCGTTAGAAAGTCCGCCGCAAGTCCGTCGAAAGTCTGTCGGACAGGCTGTCGGACTTTTGTAGCTGAAAGGTCCGACCGTGTGTACGCCCCATTAGAGGCGCCTCTCTTTTATACCCAGTTGTGACATGACGCTACTTGTATATCAAGACATCGCTTGTATATCAAGTCAAAATGTATTTAAAAATTTTGCTTGTCTTGCAAAACGCTCTCAAACCAAGGTTTTACTGTACTTTGATTGCTGTTACAATGATAATCACTATAACAGCAGTGCTTTGAACTATCATGAATGGGCTACATTCATAACAGTTATAATTACTAGCGATCTGTGATTGGCTAAAGCTACTCACATGTTACAGGTTGTGTGTCTGGTGGGCACAGCGGTTCCAAGAGTGGCTCTCTTAGCGCCCCAGGCTGGATGATGTACATCATCCAGCCTGCCCGTGCCACCTGCCTTCAGTAACTGTACTGTGGGAGGTTTACAAGTGGTTAAGACCCATCTGCTTTCATCCACTTCAGAAGCAGCAGGTGAGCCCAGGCAGCACTTCCAGAGGCAGACAGGAGACCGAGTCTGAGACAAACCCAGTCAGACTGTCAAACCTCCAGGAGAACACAGCACAGAGGGGAGCAACAGCAACAAGTCTTTACCTCACAAGAGAATACTGACCGGACTGCAGAGAGAAGGAGAGAATTCAGTTCCTTTGCTGGCTTCGAATTGCTTGTTGTTGCCATTGCTTGGTGACTGCCAGTCACTATCCCTCGTCTCCCATCTCTCTCTGTGACATTCACAGCGGCACTCAGACCGAAAATATAGCCAGGAGAGCGGCACAGTGCACTACCTGTGCAACATTGATTTGCATACAGGGAGTAAAACCTACCTTCTTATTACTCTAACCTTTAGCCCTCGTTCACATTGGAGCGATTTGTCATGTGATTTGACAGCTCAAATCGCATGACAAGTCACATCCTATTGTCAGCAATGGCAGTTCCAATCTGTGCGACGACAATTTTGTGGCCCCATACCGATTTGCAAAAGTAGTTCCACTACTTTTTGCCGATTTTTGGGTGCGACTTCAATAGACATCTGTGCATGAAGCCGCACAGATGTCTTTCAAGTAGCAGCTGAAATTGTGCTGACCTGCTACTGCTTCAATTGAAGTGGCATGATTTCAAAGTAGCATCAATGTGAACCAGGGCTTAACCTATAAGAATTACTGTTACACCTCAGTCCACCATGCTCCCTTTTTTCAGTAACATGGTGAGCTGGGAAGCCTGCCTGTGTTAAGTTAAACAGCACGGGCTTCAGGGAGCACACTTCTCAATTAAGTGCTTTCTGTAATTTTGCTTCAGTAGAATAAATAAAAGTTAGATCAAGTGGATTTTCTGTTTTTAACAGAGCTGCAGCATTTGCTGGACTGTATTAGTTTTGAACTGATTGCTTTAACTTGTTGCCTGATATTGCTCATAAATTTATGTCTAGGATTGTGTGTATTACCATAATAACATGTTTTGTATGTATATTTTCACTACCATATCATGCTGTAATTGTTGCATAATACAAATTGATACTGCAGAAAAATTCATTGCACTGGTTGCATGTCTTGAGCATGCTTTTGTAAACCGTTACTCTTTATTTGCAACAGGTATTTCTTTTTTTCATCTAGCAATATTCTACCACAACTTGAAGGCTGTGACAAGTTCTTTTTGGTATGGCAGAACTGGAAGGTGCAGAGAAACTACCTTCTGATGAGCCAACAGTAGCTCCTACAGCATCTCAGGCACCTACATCTCAGGGTAAATATTTTATTAGTGATCATTGTGTTTTGTTATACTATGGTATTTAACATGGGAATCTGTCACTTAACCAATTCAGAACATAGTGAAAGATTCTTCTGCTAGCCCTCCCGCTGATTTCTCCCTCTGCTTTGCAGCACTCCATCGCAGCCCTTGGTAATCACCCATCTCGTGAATAATGGCTAAACCCAAATGCTGTCACTATAGGAGGAAGATCTCATCAGCCTTGTGTAAACAAGGCCTACACAGGGCTTGATCTTGGCTCCAACGGAGAGGCAGGGAGTACGTGGAAGCTGTGTATAAATGGGTTGAAGGACTGGGATTTCAAAAGGCTCTGTAAATTTTCCTTGAATTGGCAAAGTGACAAATTCTCTTCATTCTTGATTCCGGCACAATAATATAAAGTAACATTAGCTTCTCTAATTTATTTCTTATTTTTAGACTTGATCACAGTACTGTTCCATTTGTTACTTATGGGGACACACAGTGATCAAGGCATATTATGAAAACTGGGGCAGCCAGAATCTGGATAAGTTATGCATGGAACTTATCAGCTGTTATCTTTTATTTTCATTATTCAAATAAACTGAATATATATGTTTTACATATAGTAACTGAAACTGACCGTAGATAGATCAACATTTTGTTGCTTTCAGGACAGAACACCTAAACATATCCCCTAACTCTCACCCTAGGCCTCTTGGATAAACAATTGGATAGTGTATATGGTAGGGGGCTCCACTAAACACTTTCCAATTGTCAATCTAAGAGGCTTTATTGAGGGTAGATGGGGGGGTTTGGTTAGGGTTACCCCTATCATTAACCGCAGAGGGACAATACATTAAAAGAGTGTGTTTTGACATGCATTTGCTGTCAAGCTGCACTGTAAGAGAGTGGAAAGTACATTATTCTCTATTATGCCTGTGCACATCACTTCAGTGCATTGAAAAGGTGCAGGTGCTGCTTTAGTGGTAAAGCATGTGATACACATATATTAGAGATTATTGTTTATAATGCAGTCCTAGTCTTCTCTACCAAAAAAGACATGACAGAAAAACACTTTTATAGCAATGCAACGCTATAAATGCAAAGGCACAATAATGATCCTGCTGCAGATAAAAAAGCTAACCTATATGACACTTACCACATTTCATCCGCTGTTTGATTCATTGTTGACCAATTCACAGCTTCAAAGATTTCTTGAGAATTGCTGCATTGCCATTCTGTTACTATATTTATGGCATGAAAGGCCCACAAGCCTGGCCTGGCATGCACCAGGTTTTGTGGAACGTGTCTCTTGTCATGCTATTCATGTGGATAATATGGGATGTAACTTCCTACTGTATGACCACTACCTGGATTATAGGTTGTCTTTTGGTTCTGAAGTTAAAGGAAAAAAAAAAAAAAGATAAGATATGATTTTTTGGAAATTATTTCTGTTTAACAGAACGGATGCAAACAGACATCTGTTTACATCTGTTCCATTCCGGTTCAACAGATCTGGACAGAGCTTTCTCCATTTAAAAAAAAAAAAAAAAAAAAAACGATCATCCATTCACATCCATTGGCCCATAGAAATACATTGCTGTCATTTTTTTATCTGTCAATGGATGGATGAAAAATATACAGACGGTACAACTGTGTAAAAGGGACCTAACTGATGCTCCTGACTAAGGACAAGCTCTGGTGTGTTCGCACACACCACGTGCAGAGCCCGCCAGGAAGTCGGCACTGCGCTGCGCTAATCACAGGCAGTGAGACATTTCCTGATGCGCGGCTGCAGAGATCAGGAAATGTCTCACTGCCTGTGATTAGCGCAGTGCCGACTTCCTGGCGGGCTCTGCACGTGGGCTGTGCGAACACGCCTGAGCTCATCCTTACTCCTGACCCAAGTTCATATTAACTGAGCTTTTAGGCTGGGTTCACACCTATGCAAATTAGATGTGGGTTTCCCAGCATCCAATTCACATAGCAGAAGAATATTACCAGCTCCCTATGGAGCCGGTTCACATGTCTCCAGGGCAGCTGCGGAGCTCACTGCTCGCCTGTTTCAGGGTCAAATTCAGGCAAAGATTCTGCCCTGATTCGTCCCTGAAACGGGGAACAGGGACGGACAGCGTTGCTGTGCGATCTGCGGCCGGTTTAGGTGTGAACCGTGCCTTAAGGCACCCAAGGTAATTGTAGTGTGGAAAAAACTGACATCCCCAGTACTTGGGAGTGCTTGCTCTGTGCTGACTTTTATTATTAGGGTACTTGCCTGTTTTGGCATCCAGCGTCCTCATCTTGAACAGGGTCTTGGGCGCGGCCGCCGCCATCTTGGCTCCACAGCTGGTTTCCTACTGCGCATGTTCAAATCGCGCTATGCTTTATCAATGGGACAGCTGCGAGGAAAAAGGGAGCCGAACTTCCAGCGAACTGAGGTACCTGTCCATGGGAACATGTACCTGTCCATGGTATACTTTTTACAAAGTTGATCTATTTTGATGAAGATGTAACAAGTTACTCAGTCTTATAGAAGTTAAATTCATATTTTATTAAATCTTGTTTATGTATTGCCCACTGCAGATGATACTACAGTTGAGACTGCAGAAGAGGCAGTTGAGCCACCAGAAGCTGATATCAATGAGCTCTGCAAGGATATGTTCAGTAAAATGTCATGTTATCTCACTGGTGAATTGGTAGGTAAGTGCAGTATAATAAAGTACCTAAATGAAGAGCTGAATGGGCCACAGATATTGGAATGTTGTACACACCAGAATATGTTTGCTAGTAACACTAATTCATAAATGGTTATATCCTAGGGATGTGCATGTGTATGTACAGTGCCTTGAAAAAGTATTCACACCCCTTGAAATTTTCCACATTTTGTCATGTTACAACCAAAAACATATAAATGTATTTTATTGGGATTTTATTTGATAAACCAACACAAAGCAGACCATAATTGGGAAGTGGAAGGAAAATGATAAATGGTTTTCAAAATATTTTACAAATAAATATGTGAAAAGTGTGGTGTCCATTTGTATTCAACCCCCCAAGTCAATACTTTGTAGAACCACCTTTCGCTGCAATTACAGCTGCAAGTCTTTTTGGGGATGTCTCTACCAGCTTTGCACATCTAGAGAGTGAAAGTTTTGCCCATTCTTTGCAAAATAACTCAAGCTCTGTCAGATTGGATGGAGAGCGTCTGTGAACAGCAATTTTCAAGTTTTGCAACAGATTCTCAATTTGATTTAGGTCTGGACTTTAAGCCATTCTAACACATGAATATGCTTTGATCCAAACCATTCCATTGTAGCTCTGGCTGTATGTTTAGGGTTGCTGTCCTGCTGGAAGATGAACCTTCGTTCCAGTCTCAAGTCTTTTGCAGACTCTAACAGGTTTTTTTCTAAGATTGCCCTGTATTTGACTCCATCCATCTTCCCATCAACTCTGGCCAGCTTCTCTGTCCCTGCTGAAGAAAATCTTCCCCACAGCATGATGCTGCCACCACCATGTTTCACAGTGGGGATGGTGTGTTCAGGGTGATGTGCAGTGTTAGCTTTCTGCCACACATTGCGTTTTGCTTTTAGGCCAAAAAGTTCAATTTTGGTCTCATCTGAGCAGAGCACCTTCTTCCACACATTTGCTGTGTCCCCCCCCCCCCCTCCCCCCCCCCCCCCATTATTTTTTGCAAACTGCAAACAGGATTTCTTATGGCTTTCTTTTGACAATGGCTTTCTTCTTGCTACTCGTCCATAAAGACCATATTTGTGGAGTGCATGACTAATAGTTGTCCTGTGGACTGATTCTCCCAATTAAGCTGTGGATCTCTGCAGCTTTTCCAGAGTTACCATGGGCATCATGGCGGGTTCTCTGATTAATGCTCTCCTTGCCCGGCCTGTCAGTTTAGGTGGACGGCCATGTCTTGGTAGGTTTGCAGTTGTGCCATACTGTCATGAACAAGTGTGACCAGAACTGCGTGGACAGCAACAGAGGGAACCAAACGCATGTAAAGTGAAGTAATGTAATTTATTAAAGTAAATGAATATAGATACAAACACCTCCAATATAACACAGTGCACAACAATCCAACTACCAGACACAGACCCACAAATAACAACAATCAAACAGGTATATACAATAGATGGGGAATACCAGAATCGTAAACTTAGCCAGACCAGGGTCATCAACGGGAGATCGGCAGATAGGGGCAAGAAGCAAACAGGACAGGGAGAAGGTGGATGGGATCAGGCTGCAGGGCAAGGGTACAAGGTAACAGGGTCACAGGAGGGACAGGTTCAGGTTCAAGATTCAGATTCAGAGGATCACAGGTACAGGTCAGGGCTCAAGGACAATACCAAGGCAAGTGTGTGAGTGCTTGCCGGGTATTAATACACATCTCCTGCAATCAGCCTCAGGTGACGCCTGATCGCAGGAGATAATGTCAGCTCCACACTGCCGGGAGACACCTGCTTGTGGACACCAGTACTGCGGTCCAAGGATCAGACAGTGCCACCAGCAGGTGAAACCTTTCCTGACAGTTCCAGACTGCCAGCAGACACCCGCTGGTGGACACCAGTACTGCAAGCCAAAGGTCTGACAGTGCCACCAGCAGGTGAAACCCTTTCTGACAGTACCCACTCTCAAATGGGGGGGCGTCCGGATGCTCCAACTAGCAGCTGCTGAAAAAATTCCATGGCATCAAGCCGGGCAGTAGGCAGAGGCATATCAAACTGAACATGAAAAAAATCCACGCATCAAGCCGGGCAACGGGCAGAGGCACACCAAGCTGGGCATGTAAAAGGTCCATGGCATTAAGCTGGGCAGCGGGCACAGGCACGTCAAGCTGGGCAGCGGGCACAGGCACGTCAAGCTGGGCAGCGGGCACAGGCACATCAAGCTGCGCAGCGGGCACAGGCACATCAAATTGCGCAGCGGGCACAGGCACGTCAAGCCGGGCAGCGGGCACAGGCACGTCAAGCCGGGCAGCAGGTAGTAGCACATCAAGCTGGGCAGTGGGCACATCAAGCTGGGCAGTGGGCACATCAGGCTGGGCAGCGGACAGAGGCACATCAAGCTGGGCAGCGGACAGAGGCACATCTGGCTGGGCAGCAGGTTCTGGGTCATCTGGCTGGGTGGCAGGCTTTGAAACAGGCTGGGCAGTGAGCACCGGCCCAACAGGCTGGTGAACGGGCACCGGCCCAACAGGCTGGTTAATTGGCACCGGCCCAGTAGGCTGGGTAATGAGCACCAGCTCAGCAAGCCAGATGACGGGTACTAGCTCAACAGGCCAGGTGACGGACACCGGTTTAGCAGGTCAGGTAGCGGGCACTGGCTCCACAGGCCGGGTAGCGGGCACTGGCTCCACAGGCCGGGTAGCGGGCACTGGCTCCACAGGCTGGGACACTGGCCCTGGAACATCAGGCTGGAACATGGGCACCGGAACGTCAGGCTGGACAGCAGGCAGGAAGTTGGCAGGGTTAGGTGGGTCTTTAGGTTCAGTACCATCAGAGACTAACTTGACCCCATTGGTTATGGAGGTAGACTGGAGCAGGTCGGCCAGTGCGGAAGCTGGCTGGAGCAGATTGGCTGGTGTGGAGGCAGGTTGGGTTAATGGCAGGATTGTATGGGTCGGAAAAAACTTCAGTTTTTTCTTTGGCTTAGCCACTGAAGTTCTGTAGGTGACTGCGGGACTGTAGGTAAGGGGTGAAGCAGACTGGGGAGAAGGGCTGGAATTAGGGCTGCAACTAACGATTATTTTCATAATCGATTAGTTGGCCGATTAGTGTTTCGATTAATCGGTTAATAACCTTTAAAAAAAAAGTGTGGTGTATAATTTAGTTAATACGTAAAGTTAAAAAAAAGGCAATTTATTCCTAAATATCTCTATACGCAGGAGTAAATATAAATAACCAACTATATGGTTAGGCAATCAAATCTTTAATCCACTCTGAGAATAAAAGACAGAAGAGATATACTCTATATACTATTAGAAGTTGAATCTGGTAAATCTCATCAGATCAAATTTTTTTATTTAAAGAAAAAAAAAAGTTTTAGACTGTTTTGCAGATTTTTAAACAGAACTGTAACATTACATGCTTTTCTGCAGCTTCTCCATTAAAGTATATTGAACCAAAAAAGCACCGTTTTGCATTGAAAAAGGTCCCTGACCCTTTCCAAATACACAGCAGCTGAAAAAAGCATAGATGTAAACGTTAAATGAACTGTAGTGTATTTCTGCAAAAAGCACCAAAAAACACATGGGTGGGAACCAGGCCTAAGACATTTAGTAACATAGTGGAGTTAAAAAAAAAAAAAATTAGCCCTTCGTTTTTTTACTGTGCAACAGTGAAAGTAATATTTACAGTAGAGATTATTTGCTCTTTTTGTACTATAAAGGGATATTTTTGGCTTTTATTAACCCCATTATGTTACTGGTTGATTAATCGATTATGAAAATAGTAATCGATTATTTTCGTAATCGATTAGTTGTCGATTGATCGATTAGTTGTTTCAGTCCTAGCTGGAATACGGCAAGGAAGAGGGGACAGTGGCTAGAGGAAGTTCCTGTGGGGTTGTTGTAGGCAGCAGAGAAGAGGCAGGCCGATTAAAGGCAGGATAGGTGCAGCCAGTAGAAACAGGGTATTGATATTTGGTGGGAAGCAGAGTATACTGTATTGGGCTGACAGAGGTTGCTATGGGTGATGGAGGAAAAGACATTTGGGCAGGCAGGTGTCTGGTAGCAGAAATGGTTTGTTGTGGGCTAGCTGAGACTGAATGTAATATATCAGACCATGCTTGGAGTAATGGTTGAACAAACTGCAGTTTACATTCTGCCTGTCTGATAAGGGACTGTACAGAGTTAACACACTCCATTAGCACCTGTTGGGAACAAGCTGAGTAATGTTCAAAGAAGTATGTAAAGTCATCCTCCAAAAGCCACACTAGAGACACGACCTGATTAACACTGAAGGGGGAGGATCATCCCTGCCCTCTGGAGTACTGGACGAGGCTAGCTCCGTTACCAGTGAGGCAAGATAAACTATTATTTCTGACTGCATTTTAGCAAAAAGCAACAAAACCGCAATGGTTCCTCTGTGCTGCCACTTCTGGTCAGGGATGGCCTTGGTATTCTTTCATGAACAGGTGTGACCAGAACTGCGTGGACAGCAACAGAGAGAACCAAACGCATGTAGAGTGAAGTAATGTAATTTTAGGTAAGTTAATATAGATACAAACACCTTCAATGTAACACCGTGCACAACGATCCAACTACCAGACAGAGACCCACAAATAACAATCAAACAGGTATATACAATAGATGGGGAATACCAGAATCATAAACGTAGCCAGGCCAGGGTCATCAATGGGAGATCAGAAGATTGGGCAAGGATCAAACAGGACAGGGAGAAGGTGGATGGGATCAGGCTGCAGGGCAAGGGTACAAGGTAACAGATTTACCAAAACCATATAACATGAAGTCAACCCTGAACATTTTCAATTTGTATGCAAACAGACGGGCTCTTGCACCACATTGTTGAGGGTAAATCTAAAGAAAATTGAATGAGAAAATTGTATAATGTATGGCCAGCTTAAGGTTCTCTAACAAACCTCCTGAGGGCTTCACAGAACAGCTGTATTTATACTGAGATTAACCAGTTCCTGACCGGCTCACGTCTATATACTGCGGCAAAATGGCATCGCCGGGCGTAACTCCGTATGGGTATGTCATACCCTTTAGGAGCCACTAGGAGGCGCACGCCAGCACAGTGATTTCTGTGTATAAACACACAAATCCCTGTTCTGTTCGGGGAGAACTAAGTAGGAACAATATGTCTCCTCCCCCAGTCAGTCCTATCCCCATATCGCTGGGAACACATTTAACCCCTTGATCGCCCCCTAGTGTTAACCCCTTCCCTGCCAGTGACATTTACATAGTAATCAGTGCATTTTTATAGCCCTGATCGCTGTATCAATGTCAGTGGTCCCAAAAATTTATTAAGTGTCCAATCTGCCCACCACAATGTCGCAGTCCCAAAAAAAATCGCAGATCACTGCCATTACTAGTAAAAAAAAAATAATAATAATAAAAATGCCATAAATCTATTTATTATAGCAAAAAGTAAACAATCTTAGTTTTTTTTTGTTTTTGTTTTTTTCAAAATTGTCGCTATTTTTTTGTTTTCACCTGCAGAGGTGATCAAATACCACCAAAATAAAGCTCTATTTGTGGGGAAAAAAAGGACGCAACTTTTGTTTGGGTATAGCGTCGTACGACCGCACAATTGTCAGTTAAAGTGACGCAGTGCCAAATTGTAAAAAGTGCTCTGGTCAGGAAGGGGGTAAAATCTTTTGGGGCTGAAGCGGTTAAATTACACACAGGTGGGACTCTATTTATAAATTAGGTGACTTCTGAAGGCAATTGGTTCCACTAGATTTTAATTAGGGGTGACAGAGTAAAGGGGGCTGAATACAAATGCATGCCACACTTTTCAGGTATTTTATATGTAAACAAATTTTGAAAATCATTTATCATTTTCCTTCAACTTCACAATTCTGTGCCACTTCGTGTTGGTCTATCACATAAAATCCCAATAAAATAAGTTTCCGACTTTGGTTGTAACATGACAAAATGTGGAAAATGTCAAGGGGTATGAATACTTTTTCTTTTTTCAAGGCACTGTATGCGTGTGTGTGTGTGTGTGTGTGTGTGTGTGTATATATATATATATATCGGACCATTGGCATTTTTACAGCGATCAGTGCTATAAAAATGCACTGATTACTATGTAAATCTCACTGGCAGGGAAGGGGATTAAACACTAGGGGGCGATCAAGAGGTTAACTGTGTTCCCTGGACGTGTTCTAACTTGGGGGGGGGGACGGGCTCACTAGAACATGACAGAGATCACTGCTCCTGATCACTGGGAGCAGTAGATCCCTGTCATGTTGCTAGGCAGAACAGGGAAATGCCTTGTTTACATAGGCATCTCCACGTTCTGTCTCTCCGTGCCGTGATCACGGGCCACCGGCGGACACTGAGTCTGCGGGCACGTGTGCGCGCCCGCTAGCTGCGGATGACACAGCAACGTATGGTACGTTGTTTTGCGCACCCGTGCCACTTTGCTGGCGTATATCGGCGTGAGCCGGTCGTCAAGTGGTTAAAAAAAGTTAATTAGTTCAATAGGAAACAAATGTGATGTAGAAAAAAGAGAGGCACACATATATCCAGGAGAAAAACACGGAAAAATGCCATGTGTGTATATAACAAAAGATAAAACAAGATGTAAACAAATAGAAAAGTCAAAAAAATTCAATTTATATAACCCCAACTCCTGGATAAATGAGCATGTATAGTACTTTAAAAAATGATATAGATATTTTGTTTCATTTTAATTTTTGATGTTATAATATTTTATAGTCCTTTCATCAATTTTCATGTACATATGTTTACAGGGCTTTTTTTTGTTTATTTATTTCAGGTACTTGTATAGCGCCGTCAATTTACGCAGCACTTTACATGTACATTGTACATTCACATCAGTCCCTACCCTCAAGGAGCTTTACAACCTAAGGTCCCTAACTCACATTCATGCATATACATATTTAGACAGGATCTGATTAACCTACTAGCATGTCTTTAGAGTGCGGGAGGAAACCGGAGTACCCGGAGGAAACACATGCAGGCTCAGGGAGAACATGCAAACTCCAGGCAGATGGTATCGTGGTCGGGATTTGAACCAGTGACCCTTTTTGCTGCTAGGTGAAAGTGCTAACCACTACACCACTGTGCTGCCCATTGTTCTGTGGTATTCTCCCAAGTGAGGTTTCTACCTTCTTTCCTTTACATACACACACACACATATATATAATATGGAAAGAAGGTAGTGTGTTTCTGATGTTTATTACTACCTACGCACGTATATTTATTTCCCACACACAAATGCACTTTAGGTTTCTTTTTATATATATATATATATATATATATATATATATATATATATATATATATATATATATATATATATATATATATATATAATATATTAGTAAATATTTTGAAAATACCATATATGCTCACTTATCCAGGAGTTGTGGTTATAAAATTACATTTTTTTGACTTTTCGATTTGTTAAAACAAGATTTAATCTTTTGTTATATAAACGCATGGCATTTTCCGTGTTTTTCTCCTGGATATATGTGTGCCTCTTCTTTTTTTTTTTTTTTTTTTCTACATCACATTTGTTTGATTAAATTAAAGTGTTTGTAAAGGTGTTTTTTTTTTTTTTTTTAAATAACAAACATGTTATACTTACCTTCACTGTGCAGCTCGTTCTGCACAGAGTGGCCCCGAACCTGGTCTTCTGGGGTCCCTCGGCGGCTGTTTCAGCTCCTCCCCGCAAGCATTCACCACCTTAATGCGAGCTCCCTCGCACGGTGGTGAGTGCTTGCGGGCGCGCTCCCGTGATACAGCCGGCGGCTATAGCCGCTCGCTGTATCACTCGGCCCCGCCCCCCGGCGCGCCGCGTCATCGGATGTGATTGACAGCAGCGCGAGCCAATGGCTGCGCTGCTTTCAATCCATCCACTGCAGCCAATCAGCGGCCAGGGTGAGCGGAGGAACAGATGTCGGGAACGCGAAGCTGACTTTCGAGGCGTCAGGTAAGTAAAACGGGGGGGCTGGGGGCGGCGGTTCTGTCAGAAGTTTTTTCACCTTAATGCATAGAATGCATTAAGGTGAAAAAATTTTTACCTTTACAACCCCTTTAAGTTAATTAGTTAAATAGCAATCAATTCTAATTCTAATTGATCACACGATTCTTGTTACACTAGTATATATTTGTGGCAAAACTTTGTGGTTGTGTAGCTATGACTAAGCACTATTTAGAGTGTGAAACGCATTCGTTAATTTATCCTGTACCCTGTTGTTGTTTGAACTTTTGTTAATTTATACAATAAAGGCATTTATATTGGAGTGCGGCTGTCCAGAGCCTCCTTCACTGCTACATGCTTAGCCTGCACCTGCTGCTTCCACCCCGAGGACACTCCCACCTGGAGCGGTAATCTTTTCTCTCCCGTGCAGTGATTACCCTGTACAAGCAGAGCCTGTACGATTAACACCACCCTTCTTGCCTCCCAAACTCATCTGAGCAAGGAGGCAGGCAGGAATCCGCAGAATGCAGCCCCAGGTGTACTGTTCTGCAATGTCTGTCACAGACACTGCAAAAAACAGGGAGCAGATTAATTACTTCCTCTTTTTGTTAATTAGAAGCATTTGCTCAGCTTAGAGTGATGCAGGCATACAGCATGCACAACTCCTTGTCAATTGAACACATTTTCTTTATTTTTGTTCTTGGCTGTTATCTATTGACCGTTTTCAAACAGTGAAATTCTTAGTCTTACACCAAGTTCAAGCATTTCCAATGGTTGCCCTATGTTTTTCACCGCCCCCCCCCCCGAGGGAAAACCTACATGGCCCTATAACTGCAATCAATGTTCAGATCTAACACCTCTTTTGAAAGTTATCAGGCCATAAAAGGTGCCCCTCGTGGTGGAACTTTTGTCTTGCAAAATGTTCTTCTGATTTTTTATTTGTTTTCAGTGGAAGGGGAGCTTATTTTCATGCAAATATGGGTTTTAACCAGGGTGAGGGAGGTGAGAAGTTTATTTTGTCTGAGAAGTTGAAGCTCTTTTTAAGAAGTATTGCTAGAAAATTACTACTTGAAAAGTCCTACCAAGATGGAACTGCTAAGGGTTAAGGAAGTTTTGCTGCCTTGGCGATACTCCCACCACAGACCATTTACAATGTGGTGTAATGTGGCTTTAGAAAAGATCATTCAAATTTAAATCGCTTTTCAAATAGTGTAAAAAAAAAAAAAAAAAAAACATTCTCTGTCAAAAGAGCGCTAGATGTTAGACCCCTTTTCACACAGGGGTGCTTTTCATGTGTTTTAGCGCTAAAAATAGCGCCTGAAAAGCGTCTCTCATGCCTCCCAAGTGTGGAAGCCCGAGTGCGGTGCGCTTGCAGGATGGGGAAAAAAAGTCCTGCAAGCAACATCTTTGGGGCGGCGCGGGAGCGGTGTATATGCCCTGCCTATTGAAATGAATGGGCAGAGCTGCTGAAGCTCCTGCAAAGCGATTCGGCAGCGCCGCAACACGGGCGCTTTTAACTTTCTTCGGCCTCTAGCGGGGGTTAAATGTGCCCCGCTAGGGCTGAAAAGTGCCGCTATAACAGCAGTAAAGCGTCACTAAACTATTGGTGCTTTACCGATAACGCCGGCACCGCCCTAGTGGGAAAGTACCTTTAGACATCTGATTCTTGGAGACTGTCTTTAGCCTAGTACACACGATCAGAAAATCGTACAAAAAATACCGCTTCCAAGGCGATCATACGATAATCTGATCATTAGTACACAGCTTTGGTCCGAAATTATCCGAAGGAACAAACCTGATTTAATCAGTACATCATTGTTTAATCAGTACAGTTTTCAACCAAAAATACAATACAAATACACATTACATCACTTCCAAATTTTTTTATTTTGTCATATGAGAATTTTCATACTTTAGTAACCTATTTATTTTCGATATGGAGACTGGCATGGAGAAAAAAACGGACGATTATTAATAATAATAATTTATTATTATTATTATTATCTCATCGCATGTACTAGGCTTTAGTCCTTCTCCAGATAGATGAGATTTGGAGTATGATTGAGACTCATTAATACTAGTAACCCAGCAGCCCTGCTCTTTGGGATTCTTTCTCACAGGATAGGATAGTGGTTAAAAAAGTGCTTTCCTAGACACAGAATGAGATGCATTGGAAGCGCTCAGACATGGCTGAATAATGTTGTCCCTGGTAATGACATGTATTTAGTTGTCTTGTGTAGTTTTGTAAAGGGACTAAATCACATTCTCATTTTGATTAAATGCTGTCCCCTAGAAGTTTGGCACATATTTCATGCATAATATGCAATAATAAAAAGATGCAATCTCAAGTGAAATTGCTGTCCCCTTTAATGCATGTGTCAAGCCCATAGTGCTGCTTTGCCATGAGTGAGCTAATAGGTTTGGTAAGAAAATGTATCCTAGCACTTTCTCCCCCACGTTGCTAGGGCTAATTTAGACAGGAGCCAATTAAACTACAAGCATGTCTATTTTTTATGGGAGGACACTGGATTACCAAAAGAAAACACAGGGAGAGCATGCAGACTCACCCAGTCCTGGATGTGAATTGAACCGAGGACCCCAGTGCTGGAAGGCAGTAGTGCTAATCGCTAAGCCACTGTCCTGCAAGATAATGATTCCATGAACATTTACTTCTCAATGGTAACATTTCAGATAACATAGGGGTTGATTTACTAAGGCCTGATTCACACCTATGCATTTTTAGTGCTTTTTGCATTTTGCAGATTTGCACTACAGAACGTGTTCCATAGCTAACCATGTTTAATAGACTGTAGTGCAAATCTGCAAAATGCAAAAAGCATTAAAAATGCATAGGTGTGAATCAGGCCTAAAACTGGAGAGTGCAAATCCGGTGCAGCTCTGCATAGAAACCAATCAGCTTCCAGGATTTTTTTGTCAAAGCTTAATTGAGCAAGCTGAAGCTGATATCGCTACCATGCACAGCTGCACTAGATTTTGCACTCTCCAGTTTTAGTAAATCAACCCATAGGCTCACAGGCACATCCTGACTCTAAACAAAATGGAGTGTTTGTTTAGGCCGTGAGAGTGTGTACTTTGATTGCTTCTGCTGAATGAAAAAAAAAGTGCCTACTAGTAGTCTTTTATGTGTATATACATTTATTTTTTTTTTTAATGATCCTGTACTGTGCAAGGCAAAAGGTTCACGTAATTGCTGCCCTTCCTTTTGGACACCTGATGTTCTATTAAAATTTTGAGAGCAAAAACACATTGCGTGTAAACTTCAAGTTAGATCCCACACAGGACTGTGGACACTCCCTGTCCCTGTGAATTCACTGGGGGCCTTAGTGACCAGCACTGTACCTGCACTGTTACATGGCAGAAACATAAATGAGGCACATGCTAATCAATCCCCAAACTACCAGGTTCACTCCTTTCAGCTGAATAGAGTATTTGCAGTTGGGAAAGACAATGTTATTGCAAACCATTGGTGTTGGCCTGCATGGGCAAAGCTCTGGTTTGCTATAAACGAAGGCCCTTTTCACACGGGGTGGACTCCTTAAAACGAATCTGACTGCTCAGTGGGGGATTTGTCTGCTGATCCTTGCTATGCAGGTGGATGAGAGGTCTGTGTCTGCTGATGCATAGCGGACACATACACAGCCCACTGTTCTCTATAGGGGGGGTTGGCTGGAAAAGGACTGTCTGTTTCCATCCGACTTTCATCCGATCTGATCTGCTAGACAGATGGGGAACAGATCCCTATACATCTGTTTTTGGTAGACCGGATCGTATGCAGACAGGTAAACAGACACATGTCTGTTTACATCTGCCTCCCCATAGAGAACAATGCATAGTCCAGTCGGGTCCACCTGAAAAAAGGACTGGCAGTCCCGATTAGTCCACTCTTGTGAAAGGAGCCTAAAGTGACTCTGGAATTAAAAAAATGTAGGCCTTCTAAGAAAATAGTTTTGAATATATAGAATAAGCACACCATGTAGCCAAACTGCTTTAGCAAAAAGTTTGTATTGGGCATCTACAGTGCCTTGCAAAAGTATTCACCCCCCTTGGCATTTTTTGTTTTGTTGCCTCACAAACTGGAATTAACATGGATTGTTTGAGGATTTGCTTCATTTAATGTACCGCATTGCGTAAAAAGGCTGTTTAATCCTGTCTTCTCTGATCCTCCCCTTCTTCCACTGTCCCCAATCCATCTCCTGAAAAGACAGAGTCTTTGGATTTACTGCACATGCTCAGTTTGGTGTGTATTGCTGGAGAAGTTTTTTTTTTTTTTTCTTGGGAGAGTGCATATGATCAGCACAGGGCCAATCGGCACTGTCCAGAGAGAGGGTCAGGGGTCCTGTAGCCTCAAAGGATAGTCAGAGTGGAATGAAAACACCTTCTACAAGCTTTAACCAATCTCTCTACCTCTCCCTCTTTCTCCCTGTCCCTGTCAGTAAACTGCCCCCACAGTTAGAAACGCCTCCCTAGGACACACTTAACACCTTGATCGCCCCCTAGTGTTAACCCCTCCCCTGCCAGTGACATTTATGCAGTAATCAGTGCCTTTTTATAGCACTGATCCCTGTATAAATGTCAATGGTCCCAAAAAAGTGTCAAAAGTGTCCGATCTGTCTGCCGCAATGTCGGAGTCCCGCTAAAAATCGCTGATCATCGCCATTACTAGTAAGAAAAAAAATTATAATAAAAATGCCATAAATATATCCTCTATTTTGTAGACGCTATAACTTTTGCGCAAATCAGTCTATATATACGCTTATTGCGAATATTTATCTATTTTTTTTATACGTAGAAGAATACATATTGGCCTAAAGTGATGAAGATATATATAATATTTTTTTTTTTTTTTTTTTTTTTTTTGCTTGTTTATAGGGCAAAAATTAAAAACCGAAGAGGTGATCAAATATCACCAAAAGAAAGCTCTATTTTTGTGTGAAACAATTTTGTTTGGATACAGCGTCGCACGACCACGCAATTGACAGTTAAAGAGACGCAGTGCTGTATCGCAAAAAATGGTCTGGTCAGGAAGTGGTTAAGTAAGGGATGTGTATGGATTATGTTTGGAAAATTAGGATATTGTTTAGTGTCATTTTAACTTTTTCAGTCCAACAATAAGGTTGCTTTAACTTTCAAGTTAAAGTTGCTTTAACTTTCCACCATGATTCATCACATCAACATGATTCATTGTTTAAGGTGCCATGACCCAACTTATTTAATACATAGAAATCATCTTTCAGCCACCAGTGAAGACTACAAACTTCTTGAGAATATGAATAAGCTCACATGTCTGAAGTATATGGAGATGAAGGACATTGCTGCAAATATCAGCAGGAATCTCAAGGATCTGAACAAAAAATGTAAGTACACTTCCAAATACGACAAACCAGACTCTTACCTAAGTGAGAAAGGTAAATTGTGTTGTGATGAATAAAAAGGTAATTACACAGGTGCTGCAACCGACCCACATGTAGAAGCTGGTGGATATTTGCCTGTTTCATCAGATTCGGTGACCCGTCCTATTTTGTAACGAAAGTGACGTTCCGTCGTGGCCATCTTGCTACACCCTGCACTCGGCCTCAGTAAGGATACAGTGAGAAGGCGGCAAGCAGACATCTTTTTTACACCCACCGGAGTCTCGCATTTCACACTGTTATTTTTAACAGTAAACTCAGCTTATATATTAAAATACATTTTAAAATCCGTCTGACTGTTTTGATGTTGAATTTTAAAAGCAGCGGCAAGCCTGTTGATGTCACAGGTTTGCTAATCTGACAGAACACCGTTACTTTTAAAATTCAACATCAAAACAGTCAGACGGATTTCAAAATACTGTATTTCAATATATAAGCTCATTTTACTGTTAAAAATAAGTGTGAAATGCAAGACTCCGATGGGTGTAAAAGAGATGTTGCCGCCTTCTTACTGTATCCTGAGTGCAGGGTGTTGCAAGATGGGCGTGACAGAATGTCACTTCCGTCACAAAATCTGACGGGTTGCCTAATCTGAAGAAACATCTGCTGTGGTATTGGCAGTCAGAAAGCATTCTTCAATTGCATTGAGATATACTATAGATAGCTGCTTAGCTCTATAAATGGAGCACTTAGTTGAAAAGTAAGGCCGGCCATGGTGAACTGGCCGAGATTTGATCCGTGTATGGCCGGTCTAATGCAAGCGTAAGATGGTTCACCCAAGAAACATCTTCAAAAGCTGTGCTAAAAATGCTAATTTAGTTTTGTTTCTATAATGTAAAGGACTACAAATACACTATTTAAAATATTTATTTATGTTTTTTACATATTTAAAGAAGTTTAGGATTTGTAAAAAAAAAAACACACATACGCCCCTCTATGCTGCAGCATCGATGTGATGCTGCAGCTGTCCCCTGTTAGCTCTAAGCCTGAGAACTGAGCGATCACATGACTGCCGATCGCTCAATTCTCGGTCTGCCCAGAGTGGAGAGCAGTGACTCTTAGTCACTGCTCACCGCGCTGCTCCTCTAGCGCTCACTGGAGCGCTGGGCTGAGGAGGGAGGCGGGCACAGCTGGTCAATCAGGTGGATACGTGGATCCCGACACTATTGTCAGGATCCTTCTAGAGCCTGGAGCAGCTTGGCTACATCAGCTGATAGTGGGCAATAGCCAGGTGTCAGTCGACTCTGGGTCACAGGAGTGCAAAAGTAAATATGGCCGAAAAACTTTAAAATGCTGATTTTCTCTCACTTTACCATATGTGTATTTTTTTCTTTCTCAATTCATTTTTAATTTTGATCAGAATTACAATCATTCCCATTTTTTTTTTTTTTTTTTGCCTGCGCAGTAATAGAAGAAATCTGAAAAAATGTTTCATATACCTCACATGTCACAACCGATCAAAACTTTTCCAACCAGTTTTCGTTTTTTATTTTCTTTTCTACCTCGAGAAAATCAACTAAAAGGCATTACCGAACACATAGATATGAGTGGAATATCAAATCAGTTAATCTTTCTCTTAAAAAGCATCAGTGTGCCACCTTGGTTATGTTGTTTTTTGTTGAAATATATATAATGTATAAAATCAAATACTTTATTAGAGTGCATTCTATGCTGTACTGCGAAGCAACACATGTATATACCTCAATACAATATATTCACTCAAATAAATGACATTCACTCAGTGGTATGATGACTAATGTGCAACGCAGAGCAAGATGTTTCCTATGCCATCACATTATGCATGATGCTTCTTTGCCCCATAAGCATTATGTGGCCCCTAAGACACAACCAAAATACCTAGCAGCAATGTCAGACATGCAGTGCCTGAGTTGGACCCCTGCTCCACACATCCTACATGGCGCCACAACAAAACCACACAATCCTTCAATAAGCCTCAAGTATGATAAGGGTGGGGAGGGAGGGATAAGGGAGGGGGAAAGAGTTTACAAGCCTCAAGCTTTATTGAAATACAAACGCTCAAAAGGGAGAGTTGGGAAAGGGAAACATTTTCTCAGACATCCTCTTCAAGCCTAGTACACACTACTACTTTTTTTTTTTTTTCATTCAACCCAGCAGGGCTGAACGAAAAACAAACTGACAGCCAAGATGGAGCCGCTGAACTAACCGTTGTTAGTACAGCGATCTCCCCTGCTGTGCTATTGTGTTCTGACAGGGGGTGGCCCCCCGCCAGAACACTCCGGTCAGTGCTCTGAGCCATTGGCTGAGAACGCTGATCGGGAGCCGATCGGCAGACCTTTTTTTGTCATGCCCCATTGACAGAAGATGGCCAAACAGCTGGCTTCTGTCGAACCAACTGCCGTACACACAGGCCAAATGTCGTCCGGTTTCTTTTGAACCGGCCAATGCCGCCTGACATTCGACCTGTGTGTACTAAGCTTTAAAGTCCATAAGGATTTATTCTTTGAGTAAACTGTTGACAGCCCTCAATGGACATCCTCTTCATCTGGTAAATGGGGGGGCTTTCTTGAATGCGGCAATCTTAACATCACCCACCAGGCACCATCAACATCCTCTTGTGCAAAAGCATTACAATATAGTCCCTCTGTTATTGTATTTGACTTGGTGAAATCTGTATGTGTATATTCTCCCATTCATGTGACTACACAGCTTTATAAAGCGTGATTTCTTTTTGTTTTTTAGTGACAAATCCTGTTCAGCTGCCTTTTTATTTGTTGTCTTGTCCCATTAATTTATAGTTTTCACCTTGTTTTACAGATGCAAGCCTTCAGCCATACCTTGAACAGATAAACCAGATAGAAGAACAAGTAGCATCTTTGGAAAATGCAGCTTATAAGCTTGATGCATATTCAAAACGATTAGGTATAATGTAGAAGACAACTAACTCAACTAGAAGTGGGCATTTTTGGGGATTCTTTATAATGAGTCCAATTTATTTAAATCTTGTTGTGGAAGATTATTTACACCAGTTGGTTCCCTTAAAAATAAGTTGTTGATACTACTGACTGGAAAAAGGAATTCTCTTGAGAGCAAGATAGGAAAAGTAAGGCTTATGCTGGGAATAAAGTATAGTACAATGTGCAAAGTACAGTGGATAACTTATTCTGACAAAACGTGCCTACTCTGTCAACACACAGATATACAAAAAACAGATCCTATCAAATACAAATACACAAGTAATGCTAGAAGAAAAGGATATTGCCTCCTGTGTGCTCCTTTTTTTTAAAGTGTATGTATAGCAAAAACATTTCTTTTTTACTTTTGGATAGAGCAGTGAAGGGTTAAAACCTCTGTTTGTTAATTTTTTGCTGCCACTGTCCCGTTAAGGACGTTTTACCTTTACTTTTTGTCCTCGGTACTTAACAGGAAGCAAGAGGAAATCTCTTTTAAAGTGAAGATAATTCATTAGAAGATTTAGACTCATCTGATGTTCTCTAATGGAGCACCCATCACTTTTTTTTTTTTTTTTAATAATCAATAATTGTTATTGAAAATTATTAGGTAACAAAACCAAATTGTCATTAACTTTAGTCAATAATAATAGGAATAGTTGCAGTAATACAAAATGTGTATTTATATAACACTTGATATCCTGGTCCACCTACCCCTAATGGGTTAAAATTGTAGGCATGGATTGGTCATCAAGTTGGTTAGATATTTGCGTCCATGTAAACTTAAAACGTAAATTAAGAAGGCAAAAAAGTAAAAGGAGAATAGGTCCAGGATAATAATCTACATCAAAAATAAACTCCATATATGAATTCAGGTCAGACTTAGGGATAAAGTTACACTCCTTTAGATAATTGAATGCTCTAGGATGAAATAACCAATATTTCCTTTTTTTTTTTTTTTTTTTTTTTTTTTTTTTTTATGCAACGGTGGAGTCGTTTTTATAACTAGTGTTAGTTCATACTGTGCTTAAATATTTAGTCTGGCTATGGCAGTTAATAAATTGGGTGTGTCAATGGATTTCTTGCTGCTATCACCCCCACCCATCACTTTTTCTCTCTCTGACGATGGTCATTAGATTAAAGTCAGAAGGTGTCACGTACACTTTAACCACTGAAACTCCGGAAGATTTACCCTCCTTCATGACCAGGCCATTTTTTTGCCGTACGGCACTGTTACTTTAATTTACCATTGCGCGGTCATGCAACACAGTACCCAAATCTATCTATCTATCTATCTATCTATCTATCTATCTATCTATCTATCATAAAAGACCGACATTTAAAAAAAAAAAACATATCCAATGAAAAAAAAATTAAAAATGAAATTTCTTCATAAATTTAGGCCAATATGTATTCTGCTACATATTTTTAGTAAAACAATCCAATTTTTTTTTATACTAGTAATGGCGGCGATCAGCGACTTATAGCCGGACTGCAATATTGAAGCAGACTGTCTGATACTTTGTGGGAATCACTGACACTAAAACGGTGATCAGTGCTAAAAATATGCACTGTCACTGTACCAATGACACTGGCAGGGAAGTGTTTAATACCTCTTGGGCGATCAAATGTGTGCCTAGCCAGTGTTTTTGTGTACTATGTGTGCTGTTTTTACTAAGGGATCTGATGGATTTTATTCCCTGCATTGCAGTGAAAAAAAATCCCCATCAGATCCCCGCTGACAGAATAGAGCTCTGCCTTGTTTACATAGGCAGAACTTCCTTCCAGCGGGGGGAACACAATGATTATTACTAGCATCTATAGCCACTGGCAATAATCTAATGCGATAAATCTGACTTGCTGATTGTATCCAAGTCGATCGATCAAGATTCAAACCATCTATGGCCAGTTTAACCCATCCCCCCTTATTGTCCTCAGTCACGGGGTATCCAGTTGCAGCTTCTTGATTGAAATTGCTGGCTTATAGGGCTGTCATTGTGATCCTGGATTCACTATGTAGTGAATCACTGGACTGGAAAAAGCATGCAGGTAGAAAAGTGTGAATTCTCTTCCTGCGAGTATTTTCCAGGTCAGTGACTCACTAGATGCAAAACCAGAATGAGGATGACAGACACAGACCCTAAGGGCAACAAGCCAGTAAGGGCAGCATATTTTTGACTTTACAGTTTTTCCTTAAAGTGTTTGTTAACCCAAAAAAAAAATTAAATCCTGTTCTCTTAACGCATGTTATACAGCACAGTGCTTGTGCTGTGTAATTGGGCCCCTGTTTCACCTGAAATACCTTGCTGATCCTGCCAGTTTCTACCATCCCCTCTCTGTGTTGACTCCGATCTATCAGGGCTGCTGAGCCCTGACACCGGAGTCATCAGTACGTGTCTTCCCTCAATCGCAGCCTGCTCTCCTGTGTCTGTGTCTCCCTCTGTCCACCCCCCCTCCGAGTGTCGGCTCCCCCGATCCTCCCTTCCTGCTCTAAAAAAAATGAGTCTTTATTTTCTATAGTTCCCTCTGATATAGAACACTAAGCTCCGCAGTGCATGTCATTTATAAAAATATGCAATATAATAGCTTACTTCAATAGCTCACGTGACTGCCCTCCGGTCTCCTCCCCTCCTCTCCTCTGCTCGGCTGACGTTAGCGGGGGTTTCCCGGCACCTCTCCCTGCAGCTATCACATCTGGAGAGGAGACCAGCGGCCATTCGGCTGAGCGTCGAGCGGCACTCTGAAGTGAGCTATTATACCTCATATTTTTATAAATGACATGCACTGCGGAGCTTACTGTTATATATCAGAGGGAACTATAGAAACATTTTTTTTTTACCTTAACAAACACTTTAAGCTAGGGAAGATATTTCCTTTAAGTTTAGGTGACAAAGTTAGATCAGGCTGAAACAAAGGGTACTATTATTAGTAATGCAAAAGAGAAAAATCTTGCGAGCTACCCAACGTTCACCAAATAAAAATTGTGTGTGAAAAAGATTATATCTGTCTTTATTGCATGGAATGTTGATGTATGCACATTTTTTTTAATTTATCTGTTGATTTACAGTGGGGACGGAAAGTATTCAGACCCCCTTACATTTTTCACTCTTTGTTATATTGCAGCCATTTCCTAAAATCATTTTAAGTTCATTTTTTTTCCTCATTAATGTACACACAGCACCCCATATTGACAGAAAAACACAGAATTGTTTACATTTTTGCAGATTTATTAAAAAAGAAAAACTGAAATATCACATGGTCCTAAGTATTCAGACCCTTTGCTCAGTATTTAGTAGAAGCACCTTTTTGATCTAATACAGCCATGAGTCTTTTTGGGAAAGACGCAACAAGTTTTTCACACCTGGATTTGGGGATACTCTGGCATTCCTCCTTGAAGATCCTCTCCAGTTCTGTCAGGTTGGATGGTAAAAGTTGGTGGACAGCCATTTTTCGGTCTCTCCAGAGATGCTCAATTGGGTTCAAGTCAAGGCTCTGGCTGGGCCATTCAAGAACAGTCACGGAGTTGTTGTGAAGCCACTCCTTCGTTATTTTAGTTGTGTGCTTAGAGTCATTGTCTTGTTGGAAGGTAAACCTTCGGCCCAGTCTGAGGTCCTGAGCACTCTGGAGAAGGTTTTCGTCCAGGCTATCCCTGTACTTGGCCACATTCATCTTTCCCTCGATTGCAACCAGTCGTCCTGTCCCTGCAGCTAAAAAACACCCCTACAGCATGATGCTGCCACCACCATGTTTCACTGTTGGGACTATATTGGACAGGTGATGAGCAGTGCCTGGTTTTCTCCACACACCACCGCTTAGAATTAAGGCCAAAAAGTTCTATCTTGCTCTCATCAGACTAAAGAATCTTATTTCTCACCATCTTGGAGTCCTTCAGGTGTTTTTTTAGCAAACTCCATGCAGGCTTTCATATGTCTTGCACTGAGAGGCCACCCTGCCATAAAGCCCGACTGGTGGAGGGCTGCAGTGATGGTTGACTTTCTACAACTTTCTCCAATCTCCCGACTACATCTCTGGAGCTCAGCCACAGTGATCTTTGGGTTCTTCTTTACCTCTCTCACCAAGGCTCTTCTCCCCCGATAGCTCAGTTTGGCCGGGCAGCCAGCTCTAGGAAGGGTTCTGGTCGTCCCAAACGTCTTCCATTTAAGGATTATGGAGGCCACTGTGCTCTTAGGAACCTTAAGTGCAGCAGAAATTTTTTTGTAACCTTGGCCAGATCTGTGCCTTGCTACAATGCTGTCTCTGAGCTCTTCAGGCAGTTCCTTTGACCTCATGGTTCTCATTTGCACTGTGAGCTGTAAAGTCTTATATAGACAGGTGTGTGGCTTTCCTAATCCAGTCCAATCAGTATAATCAAACACAGCTGAACTCAAATGAAGGTGTAGTACCATCTCAAGGATGATCAGATTAAATGGACAACACCTGAGTTAAATATATGAGTGTCACAGCAAAGGGTCTGAATACTTAGGACCATGTGATATTTCAGTTTTTCTTTCTTAATAAATCTGCAAAAATGTCAACAATTCTGTGTTTTTCTGTCAATATGGGGTGCTGTGTGTACATTAATGAGGAAAAAAAATGAACTTAAAAGATTTTAGCAAATGGCTGCAATATAACAAAGAGTGAAAAATGTAATGGGGTCTGAATACTTTCCGTCCCCACTGTATCTACTATTTATTAGTGTTATTTGTTTGAGTTAGGATTAGGCTAGAACAAATGTATTCTATTTAAATTCACTACTCCGTAGATGTGGTAGCTGCATTCGTTTTTCTTCTTCTTCTTTTTTTCTTCTTCTTTTTTTATTTATTTATTTTTTTGTTCAGGCTTTTTAACCTTTTTTTTTTTAACCTGGTGATCCAAATAGTAACACGCTTCCTGTCCAAGGGTGGCTATGCTTGCTCATTGTACCATCTCCGAATGGCAGCATTGTTATCCTAGGGCAGGAGGCATGTTATGACTATATACAAGTACATTCGGGGTACTTTGTCGCAGTAAGTGGGCTTAGCACTATATGACCATATAGTGTGACCAAACCCCCGTATTTTTTGAATATGTTCAGGTGTTCAGGTGTTTTTAACTAGCCCTGCAGGAAATGTCATTCTTGTATGTGTGCGCTGTAAAATATTTTGTAATGTTATGACTATAGACTATAGAAAACCTCCCCATTTAATCTTCTCCATGACAGTGTAAGATGTCTAGCCCACGGAGGAGAACTTGGCAGGGCTGATAACATTTTCCGATATACTAATGTAGCATGCCCATGCAGACCAAAAGAGAGCAGTTAAGAAGTGTATCATTAGGTTTGACATACACTAATGTAGAAGCCCCCACATTCTTTAGGCTGGGTTCACACTGTTGCGAATTGGATGCGGGTTCCCCCGCATCCAATTCGCAATAGCAGTAGGTTTTGACCAGCTCTCTATGGAGCCGGTTCACATATCTCCGAAGCGGCTCCGGTGGGAATTTGCACAGGGGTCCTGTGCGTCTTTTGGTCGGTTTCAGGTCCAAATTTGGCCAAAAATTCGAGCTGAAATCGGACCTGAAACGGTGAACAGGGATGCACCGGACCCCTGCTGTGAGTCACATGCAAAGATAGTGTAAACCCAGCCTGAATGTTTCATAAACCCTGCAAAAAGCAGAGAAGTGTTTATAGCAGATACTAATCTGGTACTAAGAGCATAGCACATTTTGAATATCTAGCATGTAGCTAGTCTTTCACATGTTTGGCTAGTATATTACTGATAGATAAGATATCAGGCACATAATATGAGTGGTTTCAGGACTGCGTCATCTGATTAGTGCTAAAAATCACCCAGGAAGATTTAGATGAATATGTGTACAGTATCTGTATTCAACTGATTTTATTGCACAATTGTGATTGTTCATCTATTGCAGTTGCCAATGGGAACTGTGGGAAAATCGGCTTTGTGCGCACCTTTGTAAATCTACCCCAGAGCATTTATTACTTGATCATCAATGTATCTTTCTTTTTCCTGCAGAAGCAAAGTTCAAAAAACTAGAAAAGCGGTGAAGATGTATTCAGAAGGCAGTGCTTGTCACTTCAAAAATCCTAAGGCCAAAGGATAATATCATATTGTAACATTTGTTTCATTATCTATCATGTACTTTAAAATGCTTTTTACTAGAAAACTATTAAATTTAGGCATTAACAAAATAACAGAGTGAATGTCTTCTAATTCTGGGTAAATTAGCCTTAGCTTGTTTTCTATTATGAAACTGGTAAATTTAAAGTAAACCTTTTGTCAGACTAAACCCTCTAAATTGCACATATGACTAAAGGCGGGTACACACTTTAAGAAAATCGGGTGAACGATCAGCCAGTTTTCTTTGATCCTTCCCAAAAAAGTCGGAAATGAGGAGAGAAATAATGTACGACAAAGGGTTTTTTTTATTTTTTTTGATGTTTCTAATCATGCTCAGCATTTCGTATCTGATATTTCTTGTACGAAAACAGTACACATTAAACAAAAATCGTTTTGTTCACATATGAGAAAAATGCAGGATTTTGTCCCTTCGGAAATTTTTGTTTGCAAATTCAGAATCGTATGTCGAAAGCTGTGTAAACACTATACGAATATCGAACGATCGTGCCCCGTACTGAATTTTGCTTCAGATTTTTCCATAATGTGTACCTGTAGGTGCACACATATATTGGCAAATACTTTGCAGAGTGCACATTGCAAGTTGTGCTTAAACCCACCCGCTTCCAAAATGCACATCTCCTTGATACTGTTCACCATAGTGAGCAAAGTGAGATGCAGGAAGGAGGCGCCCTGTGCTTGATGTAAGGTACTAGAACTGGCATTTGCATAACAGAGCAAGGATCCCAGGGAACTGTGAAAGATCTGAAATTACATAAAGATCTTTACCCAGGATATAACCAATATGGCCAAATATATACAGTAGTTGCATCGGTTTAAATTAAACATGAAAGTTAAGCTAGGAGCATATGGACGTCTTTTAACATGCCTCTCTTTGCAGTCTTGTTTTTACAACAAATTGTACAAGTACACTGCAAAAATTAAACAAGTAAAGACAGACCCCTGTTATTATTGAACTGATGCAAATCTAATGCGATGCGAAATTCATAGATTCCATATATACAAAAGCCTGTGATAGTGATAACTTAACTGTTGCAAAAATGAACTAGAACTAGACTGGGGTGCGAGTCCCTATGTACCAAAAGGCCACTTAACTAAAACGTAACCTTTATTACAATAGGTCATAAAAGGTATATAAATGACCATAACAGGTATACCTATAGGGTGAGGTCAATGCCACTATATATGAAAAAACGTTCGTATATAGTGCACTAAAGATGAATGGACAGGAGAGAGCGGCTCCTCTCCATTCATAAATTGAAGCATCGTAAACACAGTTTACAATGCTCAGTTATGAATGGATAGTCAGTAATCACTGACTCTGTGCATGTAACTAATGTCTGCCTTTATTTTGTTAAGCTCTGCGCAAACTGTTGGCGCTATATAAATCCTGTATAATAATAATAATAATTCAGAAAAGGAAGGATCCGGTAAATTACATATTTACCGGCTCCTTCTTCCGCTCTCCATCCTGACAGATCTGGGGCAGGGGAGACCAGAGGAGGACACAGAGTGGGAGCGGAGGAGGACGAGGAGGGGGAGCGGAGGAGGACACGGAGGGGGAGCGGAGGAGGACACGGAGGGGGAGCGGAGGAGGACACGAAGCGAGAGCGGAGGAGGACACGGAGGGGGAGCGGAGGAGGACACGGGACAGTCGGGGACGATCGGTGCAGCGGTGGGGGGAGTTACAAACACCAATTTCCCTGTATAGATTTCAATAAAGCAGCTGAAAGCCGCGGTAGGGAGAGGAGGAGACGCGGCTGTCAGCTGCTTTACTAAAATCTATACAGGGAGATCAGTGCTTGTAACGGCCCCCACCACCGCACCTGACTTCCCAGGAATCAGATTAGGCATCAGAGCATTTGCACGAGTACAAGTACTCGTGCAAATGCTTGGTATCGGTGCAACCCTAATCAACACCAACTGGTATAACGAAATTGGGGTACATCTGTCTCTCCTCCCATCTATTGGCCACATTAAATGTTAAATCCTTAACAGAAAAAGAGAAAGTATACTAGTAAATGCTGTCTTAATCTGTCTTCTGCCCTATGAAATTATCTATCTCTCGGATATGTAATACGCATACACTCATCCATGTGGACACAAATAACCACTGACGTATGGGTCCCGTATATCACCATTTCCGCAAAAAAGTTTCTCTATTAATCAAGACTGCGTTGACACAAGGCATATCTCACCCCACACAAAAAGGAAAAAGTGGGGTGGGGGAGAACACATCGGGATGAAGTCAGAAGGTGCTCCCAAAGTCAAATCACAAAATCAAATTCATAGATTTGCATTTTATCTGAAAATACATTGTTTTCTATGATGGTCATTCACATAGATGCGGTGTGATTTTAATCCGGTTGAAAAAAGGGTCCTGTGTGGGTGCTATCCCCAGTCCCCGCATTAAATTCGCACCTGTCAGAACACAAATCGCACTGTGAAATCACATCAATTTGAGCCGCATCAGTGTGAACTGAGCCTTAAAAAATGTGGGAGAAATCTCTGTGGCAGTTATTTCTCTCCAGGGCCCAACATTTTGCAGCCACTAAAGATGTTTTCATTTGGATTTCCCCTCTTTCATATCTGCCTTATTCCCCCTTTATCCCAATTAGCGATTGCTGATCTCCAGAAAGCCAGACTCCAGTAACAAAGTGAAGCTAGTTTCAGAGTGGCACACAGGGTTTTCTGGATGATAAATCTATGGACAGATAACTTGTGGTGCCTGCTTTAAGAAAGGGATTTTACAGTATACTGTACATTATGATATATTATGAGTTCAGAGATCTTTTGACTCATTCTAAAGCTGCAAATCTTACATTTCACATCTGCCATCAAACTATGCAGAAGCACATAAAAGCTAAAATTTCTAACAGATTTTGAATGCAAATATGTAGTTTGACGTATTTTATTGTAGTTAAACCTGTACTTCAATTAAAAAGCAGCCTTTCAAGAACAAAAAAGAAAATATGTGTGCCGTAGGCACGACTTAACACGGGTCAAAGTTTGTTTGACTGGTTTTAATGGAATTTTTCCTTATTGGTTATTACCTGTCTGATCACATGATCATGCAAG